>NC_084986.1:1326002-1584661 GCF_963691925.1 Scomber scombrus | reverse complement strand
AAGCCAGGTCGTAGTTCTTTGTTGCAAACTTCAGAGATGAGTATTTCCGAAAATAAGACACAAAAATCAGCTGAACCCCAGACCCTAACCAGCAGCATGTCCATGTGGGCCTTTAAGGGTTCAATTTGGGCTGCAATATGGGTTCCAAGTGGGTTTGTCCTCAGTTTCCATGGTGACTCCACCTGTGTTTGCCCATATGGGGTCTAAGTGGGATCAGATGGACTTTTTAAAATGGGGCCCATTTAATCAGCCCACATGAGCTTCACATGTAGGGTCCATGTTTCTGAAACAATATGACAAAAAACTGATAAACAACTCCTGTTGTCCTCAAGTCAAGGAAGGAAGGGAGGAAGAAGGAAGGAAAGGAGGGAGGGAGGGAGGAGGGAAGGAAGGAGGGAAGGAAGGAAAGGAAGGAAGGTAGGAGGGTAGGGAGGAAAGAAGGAGGGAGGAAAGGAGGAAGGGAGGAAGGAAAGAAGGACAGAGGAAAGAAGGAAGGGAGGAAGGTAGGGGAGAGGAAAGAAAGAGAGAAGGAGGGAGGGGAGGAAGGAAGGAAAGACAGAAGGAAATAAAGAGAGAAGGAGGGAGGGAGGAAGGACAGACGGAAGGAAGGAAGGAAGGAACAGGTCAAAACAGACGGGGTCAATTTGACCCGGGAGGACAACGACACAAAGGGATAAAGACCAGCAAATACATGAACCCACTGATCACATGGCTTCACATGTGGGCCCATGTTACTGAAACCATGTCATGTGGGTTAAAGTCCACTCAAACAGAAATGTAAAACTCTAACTGAGAAACAGGAGGAAACATAGAATGTGTACAACAGAAAGGACTTCTCCCTCTACTGATTGGACTATTTAAAAGGTTCCCATCATCTAGTAAAACACACTTAACAGTCATTACCTACAACTCTGCAGCAGTGGAGCTGCTGCTCTGCATGTTTCAGGTCTCTCTACTCTAACACACCTGATTATAATTATTAGCTCGTTATCAAACCCAGGAGCAGCGTTGGAGACCACGGCATTAGAGGGTCATGATAGATTAACCTTCCTGTCGTCCTCCCGGGTCAAATTGACCCCGTCTGTTTTTACTGTTCCTTCTTTCCTCCCTTCCTTCCTTCTTTCCTTCCTTCCTTTCCTTCCTTCCTTCCTTCCTCCCTTTCCTTCCTCTCTTCCTTCTCCCCCCCTCCCTCCTTCTCTCTTTCTTTCACCCCCTACCTTCCTTCCTTCCTTCCTCCTTTCCTTCCTTCCTCCCTCTTTTCCTTTCTCCCTCTTTTCCTTCCTTCTTCCTCCCTCTTTTCCTTCCTTCTTCTCCTTCCTTCCTTCCTCCCTCCTTTCCTTCCTCCCTCCTCCTTCCTTCCTCCCTCTTTTCCTTCCTTCTTCCTCCCTTCCTTCTTCCTCCCTCTTTTCCTTCCTTCTTCCTCCCTTCCTCCCTCCCTCTTTTCCTTCCTTCCTTTCTTTCTCCCTCCCTCTTTTCTTTCCTTCTTCCTCCCTCCCTTCCTTCCTTCCTTCTTCCTCCCTTCCTTCTTTCCTTCATCCCTCTTTTCCTTCCTTCTTCCTCCCTTCCTTCTTTCCTTCATCCCTCTTTTCCTTCCTTCCTTTCTTCCATCCTTCCTTCCTTCCTTCCTTCCTCTTTTCCTTCCTTTTTCCTCCCTTCCTTCTTTCCTCCCTCCTTTCCTTCCTTCCTTCGTCCATCCTTCCTTCCTTCCTCTTTTCCTTCCTTCTTCCTCCCTTCCTTCTTTCCTCCCTCCTTTCCTTCCTTCTTCCTTCCTCCCTTCCTTCCTTACTCCCTCCTTTCCTTCCTTCCTCCCTCCCTTCCTTCCTTGACTCGAGGACAACAGTAATCATGTCCTCCTGGTTTCCTGCAGGTTTGGAGCGATGAGCAGTCGGACTTTGTGTGTAACACCGCTCAGCCCGGCTGTGAGAACGTCTGCTACGACCTCGCCTTCCCCATCTCTCACGTCGCTTCTGGGTTCTTCAGATTATCGCCGTGGCAACCCCGATGTGCTCTATCTCGGCCACGTCCTTCACGTGATCCACGTGGAGAAGAAGGTCAGTCTGATTGTGAGAGGCTCGGTTTGTGAAGGACGACACACATTCGGAGGCCACGTAGTCTCCGAAAACACTGATAGAAGCTTTTGTTTAGAGTCTGAGAAGAAGAAGTCTCCAAAACCTGTTTTTAAACTTAAAATCATTAAAGTTTAAATCACAGAAAACCTAAAAACACGGATTAACCTTTGTGTCGTCCTCCCGGGTCAAATGACCCCGTCTGTTTTGACTGTTCCTTCTTTAATTTCTCCTCCTACTTTCTTTCCTTCCTCCTTCCTTTCCTTCCTTCCTTTCCTTCCTCCCTTCCTTCTTTCCTTCCTTCCTTCCTTCCCTCCTTCCTTCCCTCCTCCATTCCTTCCTCCTTTCCTTCCTTCTCTTCCTTCCCTCCTCTTTTCCTTCCATCATCCTACCTTCCTTCCTCCTTTCCTTCCTTCTTCCTCCCTTCCTTCCTCCTTTCCTTCATTCCTCCCTTCCTTCTTTCCTCTGTCCTTCTTTCATTTCTCCCTCCCTCCCTCATTCCTTCTTTCACCCCTCCCTCCTACCTTCATTCCTTCCTTTCTTCCTCTGTCCTTCCTTCCTTCCTTTCTTCCTCCCTTCCTTCTTTCCTTTCCTCCCTTCCTTCCTCCCTTCTTCCCTTACTTCCTTCCCTCCTCCCTTCCTTCCTCCTTTCCTTCCCTCCTTCCTTCCCTCCTCCTTTCCTTCCTTCTTCCTCCCTTCCTTCCTCCTTTCCTTCTTTCTTCCTCCCTTCCTTCCTTCCTCCTCCTTTCCTTCTTTCTTCCTCCCTTCCTTCCTCCTTTCCTTCCTACACCTCGTCATTTGTTAATTGTGATTTGATAACAAGCTTAACTCAACAATGGAGACATATTTATAATTTATTTGGGTAATAACTAAAACAACAGTGCTGGGATCAGGTGACCAAAAGACCCAAATTGTTGTTGTTTTTTACTATAAATCAGCTCTGCACAGACTTCAGACTGTATGAAACAACATTTATGATATTAATAATTAATGAAATTACTGTGAAAGGCAAAAGTGTCACTTTTTAGCTTCGTTTAGGTTCATGGAGTCTCAGTCGACCTGATCATGGTTAGCCAATGAGGCTGAAGTCCAGTTTCCCTCTCTTCAGACCTCCTGTTGTCCTCGAGTCAAGGAAGGAAGGGAGGAAGGAAAAGAAGGAAGGAAGGAAGGAAGGAAGGAAGGAAGGAAGGAAGGAAGGAAGGAAGGAAGGAAGGAAGGAAGGACGGAAGGGAGGAAGGAAAAAGGAAGGAAAGGAGGGAGGAAGGAAGGAAGGAAGGGAGGAAAAGGAAGGAAGGAAGGGAGGGAGCAAGGAATGAAGGGAGGAAGAAGGAAGGAAAGGAGGGAGGGAGGAAAAAAAGAGAGAAGGACGAAGGGTGGAAGGAAGGACAGAAGGAAGGAAGAAAGGAGGATGGAGGAAGGAAAGAAGGAAGGGAGGAAAGAGTGAGGTAGGAAAGAAAGAGAGAAGGAAGGAAGGAAAGAAGGAACAGTCAAAACAGACGGGGTCAATTTGACCCGGGAGGACGACATGAAGGTTAAACCATAAAGTAAGTGTGAGGGGTTTTTGGGATTATTGGAGAGTAATTAAATGTTTTCTTCTCCTTTGTAAACCGAAGATGAAGGAGAGGATGAAGAAGCAGGCGGAGCTGGACGACCAGGCCAGTCTGTTCCTCAGGAGAACCTACAAAGTCCCCAAATACACCAAAAGCAACGGGAAGGTGAGCATCCGCGGCCGCCTCCTCCGCAGCTACGTCCTCCATCTGGTGGCCAAGATCATCCTGGAGGCGTTGTTCATCGTGGGTCAGTACTTCCTGTACGGCTTCACCCTGCAGACCCGCTACGTCTGCACCCGCTTCCCCTGCCCCCACAAGGTGGACTGCTTCCTGTCCAGGCCTACGGAGAAATCGGTCATCATCTGGTTCATGCTGGTGTCGGCGGTGGTGTCGTTCGTGCTGGGCGTGGTCGAGCTCTTCTACCTGTGCGTGAAGGCGGTGAAGGAGTGCGTGGCGAGGAGGCGGGACTACACCGTGACCCCCGTGACCCCGCCGCTCACAGGGAGGAAGGCCTACAAGAGTCTGGATGAGACGACCCAGAACTGTGTGAACATGGAGCTGGAGATGCAGGGGCGGAAGTTAGGGGGCAATGGGGGCAACGGGGTCGCCGGGGGCAACGGGGTCAATGGGGGCGGCGGGAACGAGACCACTAAAAATGTATCTGAGAGCAACAAAATGGGAGAGGTTCATATCTGAAGCATGGCAGCAGCAATGTGTGTGTGTGTGTGTGTGTGTGTTTGTGTGTGTGTGTGTGTGTGTGTGCGTGTGTGTGTGTGTGTGTGTGTGTGTGTGTGTGTGTGTCTTTCTATCTTTTGAGATAACCAATTCCCGTTGAAAACCAGCGTTGTGAGGACATTTTGGTCGGTCCTCACAGCTTCAAAGGGCAATTTGAGATTTTAAGGTGTGTTTAAGGTGTGACGCGTATGTGTGTGTGTGTGTGTGTGTGTGTGTGTGTGTGTGTGTGTGTGTGTGTGTGTGTGTGTGTGTGTGTGTGTGGTAAATGTTGATAGTAACCAGCTTCTGTAAACAGAAATGAGTCACATACAAAACGCTGCTTTAAAGTGAATTTTGTGACGTAACACAATAAAAAAAAGACCTTTAAAAAACAAGAGAAAAGTTTTCTTGGAGTTTTTTGACATAATTTTAAATCATGTAATTTTTGTAATTTTGACTAATTAAACATTTTGTTATTCAAGATTCAGATGTGTTTTAATTCAGTAGGAGAACTGAATGTTTTTACACTTTGTTCATTTAGCCTCATGAATCACATTTACTTCATTAGATTCAATGAACAGCTTCATCTATCTGAACCCTTTTTCAGCTTTTTATGTCTTAATGGAACCATTCATCTGTCTTTAATGTAAAGATCTGCAGTTGCTATAACACATACTGACGTTTTAAAGCAGCTTTAATCTTTACTGGACTGTTTCTACCTCCTGGAGTCTGACTCTACTTATATTTAATCACACAGACACAGATATGAGTTTTAACCCTGAAAGAAAAAAACAGGAATTTCTCTCTCAATGCTTAACTTTAACTTTAAGAGATGTTTTACTCATGTAGTACATTTATGCCAAAAATGGTCATTTTTTGGATATTTGAAGTGAAGTAAGATGATACACACACTGTCACCAGGAGACAGTAGTTTATTTATGACTACGTGTCAATGAATGACAAAGTGTTTCAACACAGTTAAAGCTGATTTAAATTTAAAAAGCATCTAAAATATGTGTGTCGGTATTAATTGATCATTGATAATCTCTTTTAAATAAAGCTAAATAAGAGCAATAATGAATATAACTCATATTTAATAACTGGACATTTTTCCAGGATTGGACTGATCTGAACTTCCTAACGTGGCACTAAAACACCGGGTCAATCATTACACTCATCTTGTCTTTCCTCCACTCTTTTTTTCCCCCCTAACGGGTCCAACATGTGTGTTGTGTAACGTTGTGTTGCCTCATCCGTCCCTCAACAAAACTCAAAGGTTCAACCTCTGAGCACGTTAGTCCACTGAGTCCTGATCTGCAGGTAAGATGCAAAGACTTCTGCTCTGTGATACCGATAGAAACCAAATCAATGATTCAATTCAATTAAAAAAATACTGAGCGAATGAGACAGAACAGAAACGTAGAGTCAGATATTTAAGTGATTTTTATAGACGTATTTTTTTATTTTTAATTGACTTTTGAATGTTAATATCTTCAGATTGATTTACATGTTTAACTTTTTGTAACTTTTAGCTTCTTTTATTTTTAGTTACAGCAGAAAAGATCTATTTTTCTTCCTTTTTCTCTTCTTTCATAGTTTTCTGTCTATACCAGCCAACCTCTCCCGTGCCTCATGGTTTTCCACGAGGCACGGGAGAGGTTGGCTGGTATTGGCTGGCTTGCTTTTCGAAAAAATTGACCCGACATTGAGCTCTGATGTCTTCTTCCTTCTTCTTTTATTCTAAATAAGCCAAATAATGAGACATTTTCCCTTCAGCAGCAGAATATTGATTAAATAATAACTTGTGGTTAATGATTCAGTTAATAATGTGTGTCGAAGGAAACTTATTTGCTCTTAATCTTCATTTTACAACATTTCCTTTTATCTTTTTTTCTTTGTTTAATCACAGATTGATAATTAAACATCAGCATAAAAGATGGGCGACTGGGGATTCTTGTCAAGCCTGTTGGATAAAGTCCAGTCTCACTCCACGGTCATCGGGAAGATCTGGATGAGCGTCCTCTTCTTGTTCCGGATCATGGTCCTGGGTGCCGGTGCCGAGGCCGTCTGGGGCGACGAGCAGTCGGGTTTCCTCTGTAACACTCAACAACCCGGTTGTGAGAACGTCTGCTACGACTGGACCTTCCCCATCTCCCACATCCGCTTCTGGGTCCTCCAGATCATCTTCGTCTCCACGCCGACGCTGGTCTACCTGGCTCACGCCATGCACATCATCAGCAAGGAGAACAAACTGAGGGAGAAGCTGGCGAGCCCCGGCGGGAGTCGGCTGGTCAAAATGCCCAAATACACCAACGATAAGGGGAAGGTGAAGATCAAGGGGAACCTGCTGGGGAGCTACCTGACCCAGCTCGTCTTCAAGATCATCATCGAGGCGGCCTTCATCGTGGGCCAGTACTACCTGTACGGCTTCGTCATGGTGCCCATGTTCCCCTGCTCCAAGTCTCCCTGTCCCTTCACCGTAGAGTGCTACATGTCCCGACCCACCGAGAAGACCATCTTCATCATCTTCATGCTGGTGGTGGCGTGCGTCTCTCTGCTTCTCAACTTCATCGAGATGTTCTACCTGCTCTGCACCAGGATCCGATGCGGGTCGAGGTCTCGCAATCAGAAGATCACTTCGGCAGAAAACCCTGCGAGCCTGACGACGCTGCGGTGGCCCACAGCGGACGACGCTCTGAAGCAGAACAGAGCGAACATGGAGCTGGAGGGAAGCCAGAGTATCGGAGGAAGCCTGGACGGAGCCAAAGAGGAGAAACGGCTGCTGAGTGGTCACTAAAAAAACGTTTATTATATAATTTATTAAAAGCTGCCTGAACACTTTATGTCAGAATATCAAAGAAAAGATGTCACTGTGTAGTATGTAATGTATTCTTGATAAGAAAAGTATTTTTAAGGCCTCGTTGTTGTAATTTTCACATTTATTTTGTATGTTTAAATGAAAATGAATCATGGAAAGTGTGCAATATGTTTGTATGTGTTTATGCTTTAATGTTCTCACTGTAAATCTGTAACAATTAGCTGTAATTGAATTTGTCCTTTTAAGTTATTACTGACATTTTTTTATGCTGTTTTCAATAAATGATTCAAGTTTGTATAAAAACGGATTCATGAATTATTCATTTCACACAGAAGCCTAAAAGTCAAACTTCACTTTCAAAGATAATCATTTATTTAGCTCCACTGTTACTGATTATTATCTTTTAAATGAATGATGAGTCCACTGAATATTGATAAATTCATTGTGGAAAATGTTTCATCACAGCTTCCCAAAGCAAATATCAGCAAATATTCAAATATCTGAAGTTGTCCAGTCAAAGATATTCAATCATAGGAGTTTAAGAAAAACAGGAAATATGATATCTGAGAAGCTGAAACCAGTAAAAGCTGTTTTACTGATGAATTTATCAATTATTACCAGTATAGAACAATCTATTCTTACTGTTTGACTGATAGTAAGTTCATGTAAAGTTTAGGACATTAAAATAATGAAACATACATATGGAAGCAGAGAATTACATAATCAATGACTAGTTGATGAACATTAAAAGTCATTTTTTAAAGAAACATTTCTCTGATTACAGATGTGAATACTGTCTCTATCATTCCTTATTTTCTGGACCAAACAACCGATCACCTAACTGAGAAAAGAAGTTGATAATATAAGTAATTGTTAGTAACATTTTAAGGGTAAGAAATGAAAAAAAATATCCATAAAAACTGCTGAAACTGCTGATTATCAGGAGGCCATGTTGACTTTATCAGCTCACAATAAAAACCTGCAACAAAAGCATCTTTGTGAAACTTATAATATTATATTTGTTCATATAATCTGAACAAAAACCTTCTGTTGACTCAGTGTGAACAAAAAAACCAGATTGCATCAGACGGTGCTGGTGTTCAGTCTGTGACCTGAGCCCACCCCCACCGCCCCCCCCCCCCCCCCAAATAAATACAATGTTAAACATACCAACACAACTTACTGTATGAAATGCCATAAAAGGACAACTTTAATGTCTTCTATTCAGTGTCTGAGTGGGTGTCATAAGCAGAAGAATTAAGAAGAATTGAGTTTTATGGTGCTGTCGATCATTTACATGAAGAACAACCTTTCTGTCAGCAACCCCAAAAAAAATTGTCCACCTGAGATTTGTCATTTCCAGACGCCATGGCAACGTGACGGCTCACACACACACACACACACACACACACACACACTCAAACTCACCCACTGTTGTGCAATTTATTCTAAAGTTCAAGGTATAATACACATGTTTGGTTTGGGCTGCTGAGCTCGTTGTCATTCGGCTCCACAGCTGTGAACAGAGTGTGTCTGACACGAGGACTTTCAACTCAAAGGTAAGACTTACCATTTTACTTTATATTATCTTTACTTCTCATTATACAAAATGTAAAATATCCAAAATTTAAAAAAAAAAATATATAATTGATGGCATTATTTTTGGAATACGATGCTCATAATATTGTTTTATCATCTATAAAGGTGAATATAAAGAGCGATGCTAGTCTTTCTCATTATGTGCTTATATTGTTATGTCAGTGCGTCATTTTTATTTTATTTTATTTTATTTTTACAGTTTTTGACAGTACAGTCACCCATAAAGTTGGAATAACATTTTTTTTTACCTCTTTCCATGAAATGATTGTGAAATGTGATTTATTCTTGATAGATAAAGTGTATATATTCTCAAAACTATATTGATACCTGGTCAAAGGTGATTACTGATGTGTATAAATAGAAAATAAAAAGAGGAATGTGTCTGAAAACTAAATTATTCCAACTTTATGGGCGACCGTGTATATTATAAACATCAGGTTTTACTGTAACTGGTAAATAACGTTGTAATGTGTAGTTAAGACACTGTAGAATCACTAAGAGCTTAATAATAAAAATAAAAAGATGAAAATCGACTTGATTGAACGTTCAAACATTTTAACATCCAATCACATACGTCGGGGTCTTAACAGGTTTTATTGCTCTCTCTTTAAACTTTCTGCAGATTAGACTTTTTTTTTTCTTCTTCTCGTTTTTTTTTTTTTTTTTTTTTTTTTTACAACATGTCATAATGTCTCTGAAAGAAACCTTTGTTTCTGCTGTGTTGATGATATTTTATCAATTATCAGCTCAGTTTCAAAGATACTAGAATACTTTGACCTGTGGTTTTTGTGACATAATGTAGTAACATAAAGATAAGTATTATTGTGGGTTTGTGCCGTATATGGTTACATGTGACAAATAATCTGGATTGATGGTTAAAATGGCATTATTTTTTAAAAACTTAGTGCTTTTATGCTGATAAACTGTCCATTAATACATCTTCACTTCATCAAGACTTCACAGAGGACAGTTAATACATTTATAAACTACTTTAAATATAATCTGTTGGTTTTTTCATCCATCGATGTCTGGTTATATAAATAGTTGGATATATGATATAATTGGATGTTGTTGATTAGCAGTAGTTGAATAACATTGTTTTAAGGAGGGATTATTAGTGACCATCACTGATAATAAATAAAAATGTAAAAGGTATTTTTAAAGTTAAAGTTAAAATGTGTCCCTCTGTCTTTGTATTGAGTCTAAACTAAGTAAACCTTGAATATCATAATTCTTTCAGGAAATATTAAACATGTATTAAAATCATGCAGTTAAACCTAACCCTAATTATTGATCAGTATATATTGATCATTATATATTTGTATGTGTTTTTCCTCCTCAGATCAGAGACGATGGGAGACTGGGGTTTTCTGTCCAAGCTGCTGGATAAGGTCCAGTCCCACTCCACCGTGGTGGGGAAGGTCTGGCTCAGCGTGCTCTTCATCTTCAGGATCATGATCCTCGGAGCCGGAGCAGAAAAGGTCTGCTGCTATTTTTCAATCATATTAAACATGACTGATGAATCACCACGTTAACTCTGCGTGAGCTCAGGACTTTTACATTAAATGTCGCCATCTGGTGGCCATAAATAAGACCTACAACCCAGATAGTGCTCTGATAGTTATATTTAGCCTGATGACAAATAATCAGGTTTTAATTCATAACAAAACAGTTTTTTTATTATATTTAAACATAATTAAAGCTCTTCTTTATCTTGTGATAAGGGCTGCCCGTCTGTTTTCTATACTACTACCTTATAACAGTAACAGACTGGAGAATATCCCAGTTTGTTAAAAGCAAAAAACATATTTGACTTTGTTTGAATTGGCCTTTTGCTTATTAACCCTCATATATAGTTCATATTCTGACCCTTCACAGTATCTCTTATCATAATTAGTCTCTATAGTAAATGTATGCACAACAAATCGTTCATGAACACCTAATCATTCAGAGATAAACTGGTGATTGATCCTTAATGAAGCTTTCAGAGAGAGCTTGTTCTTTAGTTTTTATGGCTTTTGTTAATGGAGAAAAGCTTTTACAATCCCATTATGTAATGATCCTACATTATATAACACAGGAGAACATGATAAGTTCAATGTTATATAAAACGTAAAGAATGCAACAGTGTTTTTTGAGTAAATATCAGTCAGACAATGTACTGAAATGTGTATCAGCGGCACACACATGTTTTTATATTGTGAATTACTTTAGATAATCAAGTTTCAGGATAAAAGAAAACAGATTTTAGGTTTTTTAAATGATCACAAACATGAAAATGGGTCAAAGCTGAGTCTGAACAGCATGTAAGGGTTAAAGAAATGTCCTTTTCTAATGTTACTTAATGTTGGTTGAGTCACAGTAAACTGGTTGTGTAATGTTTATCCATCAGTTGCACACAGCCAAGTCTTCGTAGTCCATAGTGGATGTTTGACCTTTTGTGCTGTTTGTTCATCATTTCAGGTTTGGGGTGACGAACAGTCCAACATGATCTGCAACACCAAGCAGCCCGGCTGTAAGAACGTCTGCTACGACCACGCCTTCCCAATCTCGCACATCCGATTCTGGGTTCTCCAGATCATCTTCGTCTCCACGCCGACGCTCATCTACTTCGGTCACGTCGCCCACGTCGTCCACAAAGAAAATAAACTGAGAGAACGAATGCAGAAGAGCTCCGGGAGCGAAATCGTCAAAGCCCCCAAATACTCTGACGAAAAAGGCCACGTGCAGATTAAAGGCGGCCTGCTGGGGAACTACATGACCTCCATATTTTTCAGAATCATCATCGAGGTGGGGTTCATCGTGGGGCAGTATTATCTGTACGGGTTCATCATGGATCCGAGAGTCGTCTGCTCCCGAGCTCCCTGTCCCTTCACCGTCGAGTGCTACATGTCTCGACCCACCGAGAAGACCATCTTCATCATCTTCATGCTCGTGGTCGGGTGCGTCTCTGTTCTGCTCAACGTGGTGGAGATCTTCTACCTGCTGTACAGCCGCTCAGCCAGAAGAAAGTCTAAAGCGGTGCCAGAGGCGGCGATTACTCTTCATCCTCGCCTCAACGGTGGCAGTCTGATGAAAAATGAGAAGTTTGGCCTCCATGACAGCAGTCACAGTCAAAGTCACGCCTGAGGATCATTTAAATAAAACAATGACTAATGGAGCTAAATCCTGAGAGCAGCCTCTTACTATTCTGCTAAACCACGGCCCACATGTGTAAAACTTAAGTTATTTATTTATTTGACACTTAAAACTTCCTGAAAATTACACAAATTTGAGGACACACATGTAGACAGCTTATGAATAATCGTGTTCAAATATTTAAAAATGCACAATTTGCCGGGGTGTTACTAAAGCACACTTATAAAGTTTGTTAAGGAAAAAAGTAATTGTGTGTCTCTGGCTGTGTCTGAAATAATAATGCTCTACATTTACCCTCCACCATTTTATTTGAGCGTGTAAACATCTCCACACATTTTGCCCTCAAATATTCCACCATGGAGAGAAAAAAGTGTTCATTATACAGGAAATAGTGAAGAGTGAATAAGGGAGTGAATTCAGACACAGACTTTGTATTTTGTACTTAAACCTGCAGTGGAAAACCTTTGTCTCTCCCTGCTGCAGACCCCCGACCCTTTTTACATGAACTGGTGCGGTTGGCGTGAACTAAGGGCAGCGACAGAACAATCACTGCCGATTAAAGTAAAACACATCACTACCTGTGAGGGAAACTCACCACAGACACCAGATATAATAACTCTGTATACTCTAAAATACAGAGAGACTTACCTGGTGGTGTTTAATCAGCATTGTATGAACTCATTTGGCTTGAATGTAATTTAGATTATATTTATATGTAAAAGTCCCACACTTCCACTGTAATACCACATGAGCCACTTTTGAATATTGGCGCCCCCAAGTGGTAGATTGTCACTAATGTTATCTTTGTACAAATGTGTAAAAGTCATTTTATAAAGTGTGTAAGTACAGTGTTACGTTACTTATTACATCACTTATTTAAAATTACAGCATGGCGTTTATATCTGTAAATATTTTGATTATTAATCAATAAAGTTTTTTTCTGTGTTTTATATTTTAAAATAACTGTATATGTTGTTTTTTGTAATTCACTGAAAACATAATAAAATTATTTTTTAAAAGCATCTTGTTCCATTGTCACCACTTACTTTAAATTAGAGCTGCGATTAACCATTATTTCATTATTGATTCATCTCTTGGTTCTTTTCTCAATGAGTCATTTGTTCCTTTCAAGTGTCAGAAAAAGGTGAAAAATGTAGATGAGTGTTTCCAAGAGTCCAAAACGACGTCCAGATATTCAGTTTACTGTCACAGAGACTAAAGAAAATAAAGAGACCTGAAAATATTCACATTTAAGAAGCTGCAATCAGTGAAATTGGACATTTTTTTCTTAAAAAATAAAAATGATTAGTCAGTTATAAGAATAGATAGCAATTAATTGACTAATTATTGCAGCTTTACTTTAAATCACTTATTCAGATACAGCAAAACATCAAACACACAAAATGATCAGATGTAAAATAGGGAATAAAATCACCAGAATGTATTTTATGCATTTTCTTATTGCTGATTTAATTAGACCAGATGTGACACAACAACCTGAAAAATCAGGTACTGAAGCAAAAATCCTGTAAATTTAACTGCCAACATTTCCCACAATGATTATACAGACAGAAACGTGAAAGAAAAGACGTCTTTGTATAAAAAGTATAACTAACAGAATGTCTGACAGCGTCTCACACAAACAACAAACCCACATATTTCTCCTGTAGGTTGATAAGACAACTAAAAGGAGGGCCAGTGTTGGACTTATCTTCTTCACTTGATCACACACACATTTTGTTCATGTTGTGTGTCTTCTGGATGCTTTAAACATGGTCATTTCATTCATTTTTTACAGTTTCTGTCAGTTTACTGTGGAGCTCGTCAGCCCCCTAGTGGTAAAAAAAAATGGTGTCGTCCTCCCGGTTCAAATTGACCCCGTCTGTTCCTTCCTTCCTCCCTTCCTTCTTTCCTTCCTCCATCCACCTTTCTTTATTCATTTTGTCCTTTCTCCCTCCCTCCTTCTTTCCTTCCCTCCCTCCTCCCTTCTTTCCCTCCCTCCCTCCTACCTTCTTTCCTTCCTTATTTCCTCCGTCCTTCCTTCCTTCCTCTGTCGTTCTTTCCTTCCTTCCTCTTTTCCTTTCTCCCTCCCTCCCTCTCTCCCTCCCTCCCTCCTTCCTTCCTTATTTCCTCCGTCCTTCCTTCCTTCCTCTGTCGTTCTTTCCTTCCTTCCTCCCTTCCTCTTTTCCTTTCTCCCTCCCTCCTTCCTTCCTTCTTTTCCTCTGTCCTTCTTTCCTTTCTTCCTTCTTTCCTCCCTCCTTCCTACCTTCTTTCCTTCCTTATTTCCTCCCTCCTTCCTTCCTTCCTTTCCTTCCTTCCTCCCTTCTTTCCTTGACTCGAGGACAACAGGAGGGATAAACATGGTCATTTCATTCATTTTTTAAAAACCACACGTGATTACAGTATGTCTGTCAGTTTACTGTGGAGCTCGTCTGCCCCCTAGTGGCCGTAAAGCGTAAAATAACTGAATAAAGTCAGACACTGTTTGATCATTCACGTTTGAACGACTCTGCAATAAAGTCTACATTTAATAAGTTTGAACATTTTTAGTTTTGTTAACATTATCAGGAAGGATATAATTCTACTTTATGTTTATTATTGAGGTCATAGTGGGTGATGGTGGTGTGTTAATGTGCATTATAGTCATCAGTGTTCCTGATATTTTGTCCACCCCATTATACATGAAATGAATAAAATTATTAGGAACACAAATAATGCAATTTAGCACACCACCATCACCCACTATGACCTCATTAATAATAATAAAGTAGAATTATTACCTTCCTCATAATGTCAACACAAATTGAAAATGTATAAACTTAATAAATGCAGAATTTAGAGAGTTTGTTGTTGTTTTTTCTGCTGTATATCATGGAGATTCATACTGTTAATGTTTGACTTTTGTTCAGAGCTGCTGTTCTGGGATCAGATTTCCTTAAAGAAGATTTGAGGTTAGAAATAAATACAGAGAGTTGAGCCTGTTTGTGAATCAACAGACTTTAACCAAACTTAAAACTCTCATCTGTTTTGACATGTGTTTTATCATTTTAGTAACGTTGTAATGGGTTGCTATGTTGGCAGGTCTACTTTTAATCTCAAGAGACTTCCTGGTTAAATAAAGATTAAAAAACAACCTCCCTCTGTCAGTTCCATGCTTGTTCCTCTTTTGTTCGGTTTCCTGCTTGAAGCTGCTGATTCATTTCACCGTCATTCTTCAGCTTGATTCAGATGATTTTCAGCATCTAAAGGTAACGTAACCAACAGTTTCATCATGTTTGTGTCAGCAGCTGTTAAAATGATCTGATAACAGTGCAGATGGAAGTTATACTGATGACTTGTTCATGTTCATTTCTTAACTGTATTTCGGGTTTCCGGGTTCTTAAAAGGGTAATCCAATAATCTGAATGTTATGCTTTAAAATGTTTTAAACTCGATTTTTGACGGATTGATTAGATTAAGACGTTAACGTTACTTTATGACGTTATTTTTTCAGCTTTTAAATGTGTTTTTCTATGACGCAGTAACAAAACTCTAAAACGAAACTAACATACAGGCGTCTGATCAGCGCAGTAAGTAGAGTAAATACATTTACAGGTAAGCATGTAAAGAATATTTAAGTGAAGTTGTACAGCAGAGAGTCATCAGCTCAATCACACTGTGAGACACACATAATAACACTTATTTGATTTAGTCTCTTCAAACATCAGGATGCAGGATAATAGATGATGATCATAACGAGATCAAATCATGTCTGTTATCAGTCCCTCACTCCTCCAAATACAACAGATTTGACTCATCCTGCAAACATGTTTGTATTATAGTTTTATAAAAAGTTACAGCCTTATTTTTAATAACATAGGGTCTGATTTACTAAAGGTCTGCGTGTGTAGAAACGTGTGCAAACTTGACATCACCCGCAAAAAATGTGCAGCTGATCTACTAACGCAGCGCACTGAGGTTTGTGTCTTTCAACTGTGCAAGATAATACGTGCTGTTCATTTAGTAGTTTATCATAATGAATGTAATATTAGCAGTTTACCGTAATGAATGTAATATTAGTAGTTTACCGTAATGAATGTAATATTAGTAGTTTACCGTAATGAATGTAATATTAGTAGTTTACCGTAATGAATGTAATATGAGGCGTTTCAACCCCAGTGCGCAAGATACAGGGAGGAGAAAATGCAAATATGTTATTTAGCACACACATTGTGATTTACCAAACCTGAAGGTATTTTTTCTGACGCTAACTGCGTCTATAAATAATACCTTTGAAGGGCAGGTATTAATCAGCTGTTACTATGGAGACGAGGAGACGGAGACACAATGACAGAATACACACAGGACGTTTTTCCACCTGTGTTGATATTTTTGGAGTGGAATATTTCTGGTTTTACTAACAGCATTGACTTTGTCACTAATACTCTCCCATATGTCAGTTTTTCTGGTAATATTAGTTTTTGTTATAACTCAATATATTAGTTAACCTCTTCCACTAGAACCTGATCACATTTCATTCTGCTCGTCCAAACTCTCCATTAAGACACAAAACCCTCATTTAAATACTGCTGTCTGCACCTGTTTTCATTTACACAGTTATTCTTACATCACCCGCAAAACGCACAATAACTAAACACACAATATATTGCACTGTGCACGCTATTTAGTACCCACTATTTGGGATCTTAGTAAATCAGGCCAATAGTGTGAACTGTTGATGTGAAAACTCTGAAAGACATTTCTTCAGTGTGTGTTCAGTTCTTTGGGGTTCTGTTTCCATCAGACAGACAACAGTGACATTAGTTTGTGGACAGATGAACATGAGTTTCCAGTGAAATCTGTCAGATTGTTTCATGTCCTCACAGAGAGTCTTGGCAGGTTCCTCCTGTGTGTTTGGAGCTGAACTCTGCTGCAAGCTTCACTGCTTTAATATCATCTTGATGCTTTTGGACTTTGACTGTGAAGTTATGAGAGTGTGACAGCGTCCTCAGATTGATGATGAAGGACTGATGAAGGAGAATCAGATGCAGCTTCTCTCTGTGTTTCCTCTACAGGTGAAGGTAGAACCACTCTGTGACCACATGTGGATCTGAATTCACCTGGTGAGTATTTTCTTCTTTCTGACACACAGCTGGATGAAAATATATGCATGTCATCAGTTTTTAAACACAAGTCAACTATAACGTGTATCCACAGTGGAAATCTTCCAGTAATTACTAACTGTGGCGCCATCTGGTGGTAGAATAAATAATGACAGTGTGATAGACAGCAGTGTGTGTGTGTGATGTGCAGCTGGTTGTAATGAATGAGCATGTTGTTGTGTTTGTGTGAAGGTGTTTCTCTGCTATGGATCAGAGTGAGGACAGAGAGGAGGGAGTCTCTCCCTCTAAAAGCTCTCTGTGTGGGGAACATGACAGCCAGACCAAAGCTCAGAGGTGAGATGAGGATCTCTAACTGTCCATCACTGTTCTCCACTCACATCACTCCACCATCATTATTCACACTCAAAGCTCTGTGTGTGTTGTGTTGAAGGACAAAGAAGCAGCACAGACCAGACTCTGCTGGACCTGGACCTGAACCTGAACCTGGACCTGAACCCAGCTGTGTGTCCATGAAGAGTGACCGGTCTATGGATGCACCTATTCTCTTCAAACATGAACATCAGTCTGCTGATCAGAGGTCAGAATATAAAATGTTTTATCTGTTTCTCTCCATTTCTCCTGAGAAGAGGTGTGATGTCTTTGTTGTGGTCACTTCATTGATTCTTTAATATTGACTATTTATTATTAATTAGTGTCACATTTGCAGATCTCAGTACAAATATCAAACCCAGAGTTAAAACCCGCAAACAGTTGGATTCTGGTTTGAGAGACTGTAAGAACATTTAAACTTAGCACAGTTCTTCATATCAATTGACAAATTCACAGATCTCAGCATCCATCCATCATCTCGACCAGAGGTCACTAATAGGCGGAATTATCTGGACCCTGACACCATCCTTTCCAGACCCCAACCTAAAAGTAAAAGTGGAGGAAACTCACAGACCACTGTGCATAGTGAATCTTCTCGTGTGACGCTAATTAGCCAATCAAATCCGTACATTCAGACAAGCAGAGAGACTCGACTGTCAGTGAGACACACGAAGAAAAGAGTTAATGTGTTGAGATGTTTTGTTGTAGAATTATTAGATGTGAAATTAAGTTTATGGTTTAAGTTTAAGTTTAAAAGTAAAAAAGGTTTATTTTTTTTATTTTTCTCAAACTTATCACTTTATTTAAGAAGCACAATCAAAAGCTTTCTGTAATGCACTTTATATTAAAAAGCCATCTTTATTTATTTAAGAAAAGAAAATGTATTTATCTGGTTCTCTTTTTATTATTTTATTCTTTATTTGAGCCCCACAAGTTCAGTTTAAATAAAATGTAAAAATAATAAATTCTACTGTATTTATTTGACAGTCTACAATCTATCTAGACACAGATACTGATGTAACTACAAAGCTACTTCAAGGTTCTGGAAAAAAACTAAACACGGACACACAAATTCACAAATTGGACCTCAGTGAATTTTAATTGAATACCCCTGATCTATACATTTGTATGTTCTCAGGAGCTGCAGCCCATAGCTCAAATGTCGACACATTTAAAACACATTAAGTCATAAAAAGCCTCTGTGGAACAACAGATCTGCTCTGGCACACAATGATGACGGCAGCTAAAAAACAAACACATAGAGAGGGGAGAGGGAAAAACTAAATTGCACACTTCTCTCATGTTATGAAAATGGGAAGTTAAATGGAATATAATTGCATGTGTGGCCTCATCATAAAAGATAGGACCGGACACAGAGAAGTATTTTTTAGTGGGTTCTTTTATTCCCTGACTGTACTCAGATGAAGACAGCATTGTAGCAGAACAGGATTTTGAGGGCTATAATAATCACAGTAAAATAGAAAATTACAATACTGTTTTCCTCTCAGCTAACTTCAACCTTCAGTATACACAGATAACAGTAGTTGCTGCTTTACCTATATAAAAAATGAAAATAAACAAAAATAAATGCACTTATCCAGCCAACTTATACAAGTATCTTGCAATAAATGACATGAATTAACTGAAAAATATAAACTCATTAGCAAAATAAGATTTTACAAATGATTTTACATTAACTTGGAATACATCTTTAACAAAAACGTATGAACTCACACCCTGACACAACTCTCTATCTCCCCTCTGCGATTGGCATCAGCACAAAAAAATCACAGTTCATTAAAATAAACAATACCTGATGGCTTAATTGTCATAATCAAGTTTTTATCACCTATTTATTTTTACTTACCCTGACCCACTGTTCAACTCCGCCCTCAAAGCCTCAAAGGCCGATAGCCTGTTAGTTCGGTTACATTATCATCTATTGACTCCACTAATTGTTCTAGATGGCAGCTGTCACTCAAACTAACTACAGGTTGTTTTCAGTGACAGCTGTGTGGTTTTTCTTGGTCTCCACCAACATCACTGAGACCTGATGTTGTCCTGCTGTCAAAGACCTCATAGCAGGAGATCATGTTTGAACAGACTGTGTCCTGGGAAGATCACAGATGCATCTGTGCTCTCTAAGCTAGTTAGCCAAGCTAACAATGTCAGTTTGTTGTAGCTGTGTGGATCAGTTTCTTACTGCAGGTTTATGTAGAAACACCTGATGTGTCGTAGCTGTCGTCCAACAAAACACACAATCTTCAGGATCAACACTGTAGTTACACTTGTTTTATCTCTTCTCTGTTTCCATCAGGATCCATCAGCAGAGACCAGATTCTCCTGAACCCAGCTGTGTGTCCATGAAGAGTGACTGGTCTAATGATCGATTTATTACCTTCAAACATGGACATCAGTCTGCTGATCAGAGGTCAGAATAAAAAATGTTTGTCTGTTATTATCCAACTCTCATAAGAAGAAGTTAGATTGACTAAAACTGTTTTTACACACAATGACCTTATTAATACAAACACACACATTCCTCCTACAAACACTTTTCTAAAAAACACAAACTTTATCTGTATAACAGTTTTTAAACAGAGGTACAAAGTCTTTACAGATACAAATGATCAGAGGTCAGACAGAACAGCCGAGTGTTTTACCTGGATCCACTGTGATAGAACACAACACCTTTAACACTGAGTGTCATTATTTATTCTGAGACTTCATCTTTTCTTCACAGAGTTCATCAGCAGAGCTCAGAGGTTCTCAGTGGTCAGTCTGTCCAGCAGCATCAAACACAGCTGGAGTCCATATTTATGGTGTGTAAATGTAAAGCACAGCTACTACTGCTAACTACAACAGCCACAGACTAAATACTAAACTACCATTCTGGTCCTAACAGTCTCCATGCTGCA
This sequence comes from Scomber scombrus, assembly GCF_963691925.1. Classification (NCBI taxonomy): domain Eukaryota; kingdom Metazoa; phylum Chordata; class Actinopteri; order Scombriformes; family Scombridae; genus Scomber; species Scomber scombrus. Next base: position 1,564,387 of record NC_084986.1, on the reverse strand, counting down.
CTCTGTAGACCAGCAGCTTTTCAGTCTGTCACTGATAATCTGATGTTGACTTCTACCAGTTACATTTACATTTGATTCTGTTCCAGCTGCTGGAGGAGAACATCAGCAGGTTTGTGAAGAACGAGCTGAAGAAGATGCAGAAGACTCTGAGTCCAGATTACCCAGAATGCTTAGAGAGTCAGAGTGAGGATGAGGAGGTGTTGGACGGTGAGGAGGAAGAGCAGAGGAGGAGCAGCAGAGAGGCATTTCTGAAGATCACACTGCACTTCCTGAGGAGAATGAAGCAGGAGGAGCTGGCTGAGCGTCTGCAGAGCAGTAAGAGGATTTTAACAGATTTACCATGATGGAGAGGAAATGGAGGCAACATGGGAGAGGTTTATATTTCAAACTCTGCTGTTAATATGATGCACACATCTGCATCAGATCTATGAATTCTTCTGAGCTGAAAACAGTCAGAAACAGTTTGTCTACAACTGATGAGCTGAATAGATTTCATAGTGGAGGAAAATATAAACATCTGCAGTTTAATGTTTACATTCTACCAATTTATTAATCATCTGAAATTAATCATCTGATTAATTTAATTTGTCGTTTGTTCATTCAGGAACTCGTGCTGGCAGGTGTCAATATAAACTCAAGTCTAACCTGAAGGAGAAGTTCCAGTGTCTGTTTGAGGGGATCGCTAAAGCAGGAAGCCCAACCCTTCTGAATCAGATCTACACACCGCTCTACATCACAGAGGGAGGGACTGCAGAGGTTAATGATGAACATGAGATCAGACAGATTGAAACAGCATCCAGGAAACCAGACAGACCAGAAACAACAATCAGACAAGAAGACATCTTTAAAGCCTCACCTGGAAGAGATGAACCAATCAGAACAGTGATGACAAAGGGAGTGGCTGGCATTGGGAAAACAGTCTTAACACAGAAGTTCACTCTGGACTGGGCTGAAGACAAAGCCAACCAGGACATACACTTCACATTTCCATTGACTTTCAGAGAGCTGAATGTGCTGAAAGAGAAAAAGTACAGCTTGGTGGAACTTGTTCATCACTTCTTTACTGAAACCAAAGAAGCAGGAATCTGCAGGTTTGAAGAGTTCCAGGTTGTGTTCATCTTTGATGGTCTGGATGAGTGTCGACTTCCTCTGGACTTCCACAACACTGAGATCCTGACTGATGTTACAGAGTCCACCTCAGTGGATGTGCTGCTGACAAACCTCATCAGGGGGAAACTGCTTCCCTCTGCTCGCCTCTGGATAACCACACGACCTGCAGCAGCCAATCAGATTCCTCCTGAGTGTGTCGGCATGGTGACAGAGGTCAGAGGATTCACTGACCCACAGAAGGAGGAGTACTTCATGAAGAGATTCAGAGATAAGAAGCAGGCCAGCACCTTCATCTCCCACATCAAGACATCACGAAGCCTCCACATCATGTGCCACATCCCAGTCTTCTGCTGGATCACTGCTACAGTTCTGGAGGTTGTGTTGAAAAGCAGAGAAGGAGGAGAGCTGCCCAAGACCCTGACTGAGATGTACTTCCACTTCCTGGTGGTTCAGTCCAAACTGAAGAATGTCAAATATGATGGAGGAGCTGAGACAGATCCACACTGGAGTCCAGAGACCAGGAAGATGATTAAGTCACTGGGAAAACTGGCTTTTGAGCACCTGCAGAAAGGCAACCTGATCTTCTATGAATCAGACCTGACAGAGTGTGGCATCGATATCAGAGCAGCCTCAGTGTACTCAGGAGTGTTCACACAGGTCTTTAAAGAGGAGAGAGGGCTGTACCAGGACATGGTGTTCTGCTTCGTCCATCTGAGTGTTCAGGAGTTTCTGGCTGCTCTTCATGTCCATCTGACATTCATCAACTCTGGAGTCAATCTGCTGGAAGAACAACAAACAACATCCTTTTGGTCTAAAGTCTTTAAAGACAAACCTGAACCAACACGTTTCTACCAGAGAGCTGTGGACGAGGCCTTAAAGAGTCCAAATGGACACCTGGACTTGTTCCTCCGCTTCCTCCTGGGTCTTTCACTGCAGACCAATCAGACTCTCCTACGAGGTCTGCTGACACAGACAGGAAGTAGCTCAAAGACCAATCAGGAAACAGTCGAGTACATCAAGAAGAAGATCAGTGAGAATCTGTCTGCAGAGAGAAGCATCAATCTGTTCCACTGTCTGAATGAACTGAATGATCGTTCTCTAGTGGAGGAGATCCAACACTACCTGAGATCAGGAAGTCTCTCCACAGATAAACTGTCTCCTGCTCAGTGGTCAGCTCTGGTCTTCATCTTACTGTCATCAGAAAAACATCTGGACGTGTTTGACCTGAAGAAATACTCTGCTTCAGAGGAGGCTCTTCTGAGGCTTCTGCCAGTGATCAAAGCTTCAAATAAAGTTTTGTGAGTGGATGAAACACTGGATATATGAACTATTTCAAATATGTTTGATTTTAAATTTGATAAATAAAATATTTTGTGTTCTTTACTAATCCTTTCTTCAGGTTGAGTGACTGTAACCTCTCAGAGAGAAGCTGTGCAGCTCTGTCCTCAATTCTCAGCTCCCAGTCCTCTAGTCTGAGAGATCTGGACCTGAGTTACAACAACCTGCAGGATTCAGGAGTGAAGATTCTGTCTCCTGGACTGAAGAGTCCACACTGTACACTGGAAACTCTCAGGTCAGGATACACATCTTTAATTTTGACTTGAACAATGACAATAAAACTGATTCTGGCTTTATACAGTTGATGCAGTTGGCAGTTGCTCTTTTACATTCAGTTTAATGTTAATTACTCTGCACATCTGGTACTTATGTGATTTAAAAATGGTGTTATCTACCTCTTTATTACAGTCTGTCAGGATGTCTGATCACAGAGGAAGGCTGTGCTTCTCTGGCCTCAGCTCTGAGCTCCAACCCCTCTCATCTGAGAGATCTGGACCTGAGTAACAACAACCTGCAGGATTCAGGAGTGAAGCAGATGTGTGCTGGATTTGAGAGTCCACACTGTACACTGGAAACTCTCAGGTCAGGATACGTCATCTGTATTTCCCTTGTCTTGAAAAATGACAATTGAGCTTATTCTGACTTTTTCTACGGTCGATTCAGTTAACAGTTGCTGTTTTACATTCAGATTAATGTCAATTATTCTGCACATCTGTAGGATTCTGGTATTTACATGATTGAAAACACTGTGTTATCAACCTTTTTATATTTCCAGTCTGTTAGGGTGCCTGATCACAGAGGAAGGATGTGCAGCTCTGTCCTCAGTTCTCAGTTCCCAGTCCTCTAGTCTGAGAGATCTGGACCTGAGTAACAACAACCTGCAGGATTCAGGAGTGAAGCAGCTTTCTGCTGGACTGGAGAGTCCACACTGTACACTGGAAAGTATCAGGTTAGCATATACAATCCCCTTGTTTTTAACAATGGCAATAAAGCTGAATCTGGCTTTTTATACAGTTGACATGCTATTTTATATTCAGATTATTGTCAATTATTCTGCACATATGTGGTATCTTGGTATTTATATGATTAAAAACATTGTGTTATCAACCTTTTTATATTTCCAGTCTGTCAGGATGTCTGATCACAGAGGAAGGCTGTGCTTCTCTGGCCTCAGCTCTGAGCTTCAACCCCTCCCATCTGAGAGATCTGGACCTGAGTAACAACAACCTGCAGGATTCAGGAGTGAAACAGCTGTCTGCTGGATTTGAGAGTCCACACTGTACACTGGAAACTCTCAGGTCAGGATACGTCATCTGTATTTCCCTTGTCTTGAAAAATGACAATTGAGCTTATTCTGACTATTTCTACAGTTGATACAATTGACAGTTGCTGTTTTACATTCAGACAAATGTCAATTATTCTGCACATATGTAGGATTCTGGTTCTTACATGATTAAAAAGATTATGTCATCAGTCTTTTTATATTTCCAGTCTGTCAGGATGTCTGATCACAGAGGAAGGCTGTGCTTCTCTGGCCTCAGCTCTGAACTCCAACCCCTCCCATCTGAGAGAGCTGGACCTGAACTACAATCACCCAGGAGACTCAGGAGAGAAGCTTTTGTCTGCTGGACTGGAGGGTCCACACTGGAGACTGGACACTCTCAGGTACGGACAGACAGGTCTAAGATCATTTGATGTGAGTGAAACCTCTGGAAAAACTAACAAGTAGACATAAAGTTCCTCTTTCATGGAACTTTCATGATCTCATGGTGTCCCTGAACTCATCAAAAGAGAGTCTAACTGTTATTTTATTATATATGTTTTTACTGTTTATTGTAAAGAAGTTCACTTGTATCACGAATGTTATTTAGAACTTTATAATCCTTTGTTTCTTCTTATTGTGTCTTTCATCTATTATTACTATATTCAAACCAAATTAATGAACAAACGCATATAATTACAGTAAAATGTTTTTCTGCCTTAAAGGTTAATTTATTTTTTTAAATTCAAAGTTACTTCTTGGTGGCTCTGTGGTTAGCACTGTTGGCTCACAGCAAAAAGATCTTGGGTTCGATACCCAGCTGGAGCCTTTATGCGTCTGTGCTCTGTTTGCTTGTTCTTCCCATGCATGGGTTTCTTACCATTGTTAAAAATGGCAAGCAGAGGGTAGGTAGGTACCATGATGTGAGGTTACACGTATGTATATACTATCAGGGGTTTCAGGATAATAAGGTTAGACGGGTATTATGCCCTTAAAAGCCTAACAAGTTGCCAGACAACACCACCTTAGGAGTTTCACCCAAATAATTATTTACCTTTAATAAGACACACAGGTTCATTTACTCATTAGGCAGGAGACATGGTTCCGAGTTTTAAAAGGGTACACTTTATTACGAAAAAAACCATTTATTTTAAAACACCACACCATTCATACAGGAAGAGGGGAAAGGAACCTAATCAGGAGCTGAGGACTGCTGGTGGGACAGGAGCAAATGAGGGAAGAAGGATCCCAACAAAAGAATAAGTCACCTAGGCACACGTGACAGTAACACACACAGAAAGTGGGAAAAATAGGGCGGTGTAATGCCACACTCCACTCTATTATACATTTAAAATGTAGGGATTAAACTAGTGGCGGCTGGTGACAAAAATGTTTGGGGGGGCGCAGTTTGATGCCGTTTCAAACAAGCCTTAGCACCACTTCATACCACAGCAAAAAAATAAAAATAAGAAAGGGAAACCAATCTAAAAATAACACAACACACTATAATGTTCCCTGGTTTGTCCCAGTATAGTATCTCTGACCCACAGAGAGAGGAATAAAAAATTATAATTAGACATGATAAAATGCCCATTTCACTCACATCACCTAAAGATACCAGCAGTTAAAGCAGAGTTACCAATAAGGTAATATGTTTAAAAAGAGACACCACATATATTTTAGTTATTGTGTCTTCAGTCCTGATTTCACTGTAATCTGTTAGTTGTTGCAATACCTAAACATGACAATAAATGGCGCATTAAGGACTATACACTGCTGTGATTAAGCATAACTTATTTAACTTATTTTAATAATTAAATGTACCCCAAATCAACTGTAATAGTCAAAATTACTTCCATCATTTCTTATCCTGCATTTATGCATTTTAGTTTTTTACACTTCATAGTTACAGTTGCAATCAGAAATATTCAACCCCCTCACCTCAAAAGACATTTTAGTGATGTGTATGAAGGATAATGACAATAAGTGACAAAAAACCTCATTAAACAACAGAAAATATTTATTGATACATATTTGAGTTATTTTGAGAACACAAGTTGACTCAACTTTGAAGTTCAAATGAAAAATATAACTCTCTTAACAAATTTGCTTGTGCAATAATATTCAACCCCCAGCTTCAGTACTTTGTGGAGCATCCTTTTGCTTTTATAACTTCTAACAAACGTTTTCGGTGGGTGCTGACAAGCTTCTTACACCTCTCGATCGGTATCTTTGCCCATCCTTCATGAGCAGAAGCCTCCAGCTCAGTGATGTTTGATGGCTTCTGTGCTGCAACTGCCTTCTTTAAATCCTACCAAAGATTTTCGATCAGATTAAAATCTGGTGACTGAGAAAGCCTCTCCAGGACATTCCAGGATCTATTTCTCAACATAGCTTTGGTTGACTTGGAGGTGTGCTTGGGATCATTGTCCTGCTGGAAAGTTCAATGATCACCAAGGTTCAATTTGTCAACAGAAGACATCACGTTCCTCCTTAAAATGGCCTGGTATTTCTGGGAATCCATGATACCAGGTACACGGTCAAGATTGCCAGTTCCTGCTGCAGAAAAACAGCCCCACATCATCAATGATCCACCTCCATGCTTGACTGTGGGGATGGTATTCCTGTGGTCATAAGCCTGGCCTTTCACATGCCAGACATACTGCTGGTCCATATGTCCAAACAGTTCCAGCTTGGTTTCATCAGTCCATAGAACTGTCTCCCAAAACTCTGTAGTCTTATCCAAATTCCTCCTGGCATATTCTAGGCGACTTTTGATGTTCTTTGTGGTCAAGAGTGGAGTGCGTCTTGGAGTCCGGCCATGAAGTCCTTGTTTATTCAGTGCCCGTCTTATAGTTGCCACTGAAGCACTTGTACCAGCCTTCATCAGGTCATCCTGTAGTTGTTTTGCAGTAACATGGGGGGTTTTCTCAGTTGTCCTGACTAAGTTGCTAAGGGCTCTTGATGAAATGTTGGGCTGTCTTCCACAGCCAGTCAGGTTTGCTGCTGTTCCATATATTTGAACTTCCTTATAATGTTCCCAATGGTGTCTCTCGGAATGTTGAATATTTTGGAAATCTTCTTATACCCAAAGCTCTTCAGGTGTGATAAAATAATCTCCTCTCTCAGCTTTATGGAAGCTCCTTTGTCTTTCCCATGATTGCAACTCACCTTGAATACCTTCATGGGTGAGTTTCTATACGCATCACAGCTGAAGCAAATGAAGGATCATTATAGAGTTCCCAAAGGCTTCATTATGTTTCAACTCCATTTTAGGCCATAGAAACTGGCAGAAGGCTTTAAAAACAACAATATTATATAGGGGTTGAATAATTGTGACATGGCTATCTTAACAAAATATACTGTTACACACAAATACTACATCATTTATTTTCTGTGTTTATTTTATGTTTCACTCAACTCATAAAGAAGTCATCCAAAGCAGAATCTGGCTCTTTGAAAAAACAATAGATAAATCCTTAAAATCTTTGGGGGGTTGAATATTTCTGATTGCAACTGTATGTCTTTTATAAAGTATTTTTTAACACTTTACAATATTAATAACAACAATGCAGCTACTACCTGATCTTTTATATGTCCTGTTGGAGCTGCTGGATGCAGCCACTGACTGAATCTATGTTCCTCTTCTGGAGCTTGGCATAGCAGAGGTCCACATGTGGCCAGATGTGGTGAAACAGCTGCAGAAAGAGCTCAGCAATGCTAAGTCTGCTAAAAACAACTTAGCTCCATGCTATTGTCTCGATGGCTGTAGCTTTCTGTTTGCATTTTTTCAGAGAGATGTTTTAGGTCTCGTTCCCCTGTCGTTTTCCACAAGTGCTGACACTTTGAAACAGCAAACAGATTAAGCAATAAAAGGAATAACTCACACTGCATCCAGCTAGCCAGCTCCGTTTATCATAACAGCAGCGGGAGAAAGTCTCAGCTCCTCCATCACCTGCTGCTGCTTTATCCTCTTTCTCTCTTCTAGTGAAAGTCTTGTGAAATTATGTTTTTGTAGAGAATTTACAAAATAATCTTCTTTCATTTCCGCGGCTCCACTTTAACGTCATCTCGTGAAACTACCGTTAGCAGGAGTTTGGGTGACAGCAGCTGACGGGAGGGCGTGAATGACAGCCGGAACTGTCCAATCACAGTAGATTAAAAAACATGAAACAACAACAATTCGCTGCCAATAAAAGTGGGCGTGTCCGGGGCGCACTGAGCTGCGCCCCGTGGGAAATGTGACGCAGGCCAATGAGAGAGCAGCTTCAGGTCATGTGCTTGTCAAAAGTTTGAGGGCTTGCATTGACTCCCATTAGGCCGGCGCCCCGCATACAGGAAGTACATATAGAATTTAATAAAATACCATTTGGAATCGATTTATAATGAATGCTGACAGGTGCTGAGAGACTAACAGGCGCATTTTACAAGCAAATACTTTCTATTTCATAATGATTTAGCTTTATCTAATTAATTTATATTTAATATGTTTAAGTAGACTTTCTCTAGATTATTGGATGGGGCTGCGCCCCAGCGCCCCGCATTGAGCAGCCGCCACTGGATTAAACCCAGTTTAAAAGTTGTGTCCACAGTCCATTATGTGTGGTCAAGATAGACAGACTAAAGCACAGCTGCAAAGCAACACCAGTAAGGCAGGATGAACACACAGCATAAAGAGCACAGCGCCACAAAGTGGCCCAAAGCAGCGCAGTATCAAGCAGGCAGACAATAGAAAGTTTAGAAACAAAGCAGAATAGAAACAAAGCAGCGATTTTAGTCAGCTGGCGAAACTTTCAAGAGACTGATTCTCCCCCTTTGCCGTATGCCTATAGGCGAGTTGATTCCCCTCCTGTAAAAGACAAATATATAAATAATAAAAAATTGATCACAAAAAAAAAAAAAAAATGCTTTCGCAGGCTACATTAAAGGCTACGTACCTTTCTACAGAGTTCGACACACACACAAGAGGGAGGGAGAGAGAAACCCATGCAGGTACCAGCATTTAGAGCCTGATCTCTCAGAAATACGTGACGGGGGCATGACTTCTTAACACTGAATTTCGTGATGGGGACACATAATGTGTCAAATGTACGTTTTTTCTTTTGTGGTGGACACACGGATTCCCTGGTTCAACAACGTCACTGCGGGGCGGTAATTAATACTGTTTGCTAATCTATAAATCTTTTATTTAATCGTTATTTTTAATAGTCATTTAACTGAATTTATTATAGTGCATTAAATACGATTTTTTGTTGTCTAAAAAACAGGTTGTGTATGATACACATTTTGGTGTAGTGAGGTAGCTATTGTATTTATTACCACTGGACTTTACCTTTATGTTATTAAAAAGGGAAATAGGGGGGGGGGGGGGGGGGGGGGACTGCCACTCTTACACTCAGCCTGCCCCCAGTGATTGGCTATCAGCTACGCTCAATTAATTTCAGCAACACAGTGCATAGAAGAAATAAACATATTCTATGCTGCTACACATGTTTATTTCTCCTGTCAATTTCCTTGAAAAAGGAACTAATATAGAACTGGAGATGGTCCTCAGTGGCTGCTCACTGCTCCTATAGGATGGTTAAATGTAGTATAATATACTATAATATAATATAATATAATATAATATAATATAATATAATACACTATACTATAATATAATATATTGTAATATAATATAATATAATATAATATAATATAATATAATATAATATAATATATAATAAAAACTAGTAAGTGGACCTAAAGTTGTTCTTTAGTTAAACGTCCATGATCTCCTGGTGTCCCTGAACTCATCAGAGGAGAGTCTATCTGTTATTTTATTATTGATGTATTTACTGTTTATTATAAAGAAGTTCACTTGTATCATGAACTTTATTTAGAACTTTCTAACTTGTGGTTGTTTCTTCTTCTTGTGTCTTTCAACTATTATTATTATATTTTCAAACCAAATGAATGAACACATGGAATAATTACAGTCAAATGTTTTGCTGTCTTATAGCTGCATTTATTCTCTGATCACTTCAACAATGCTCCTTTTGTCTCCTTTTGATATTGAAGTGATGACTGGCTCTATCCTCAGGACAACATGCAGAGATCAATATTTAATATAGTGATTTATCATGTGGGAGGACATATTTGTTCATCACATCTTCTTCTTCAGGTCTTTTCCTCTCAGACTTCAGTGAAAGAATCCAGCAGACAGTTGAGACAGATGAGTTTCAGCCTGTTTCTGTGTCACTCTGACAAACTGAGGAACACTGCTTCATGTTGAACAGCAGTTAGGACTCATGTTGGATAGAAAATCATTCTGACTGTGTTTCTTCCTCCAGGGTGGACCATGGTGGAGAGCACAGGTTAAAACCTGGTCTGGAGAAGTGTAAGTGTGGATTGAATTTGATTCATGACAACTAAACAGCACACAGTCAGTTTCTCTTTAAATACAAAGTTGGTCTTTGTGGTATTTATTCATTAAAACATTACTGACAAAATGTGTCATCATGAAACTTTATAGAAATGAACAACAGATCAGAAGTTAAACAGAGAATAAATCCATCAGGTGTGTCAGATGATAAACTGCTGCTGTGTTGTTTCTTCTTCTCTTCATCAGATTTCTGTGAACTCACACTGGACACAAACACAATGCACAGAAAACTCAAACTGTCTGACAATAACAGGAAGGTGACACATGTGGAGGAGTTTCAGTCATATCCTGATCATCCAGACAGATTTGACTACTGGCTTCAGCTGCTGTGTAGTAATGGTCTGACTGGTCGCTGTTACTGGGAGGTCGAGTGGAGAGGAAGAGTTTATCTATCAGTGAGTTACAGAAGAATCAACAGGAAAGGAAAGAGTAATGACTGTGTGTTTGGAGAGAACGATCAGTCCTGGAGTCTGTACTGCTCTGATGAAGATGGTTACTCTGTCTGGCACAATAAGACAAAAACATCCATCTCCTCCTCCTCCTCCTCCTCCTCTGTCTGTAACAGAGTAGCAGTGTATGTGGACTGTCCTGCTGGCACTCTGTCCTTCTACAGAGTCTCCTCTGACACACTGATCCACCTCCACACCTTCAACACCACATTCACTGAACCTCTGTATGCTGGGTTTGCCGTCGGACCTGGTTCCTCGGTGACTGTGTGTCGTCTGTCTGAGGTGAACGCTCTCAGGTAAAATGTTAACTAGTAGTTCAGTTTAATATCAGACACAGGGTTCATTTAGTTTGAGTCATAATTGAGTCATCTACATTGTTTTAGTTTTAGTGGACTAAATATCATTAGATTATAGATTATAGTCTATATAATATAATAAAGTTTAAAGGATAATGCATTTTTAAAGTTAGTCTTGAATGAGTGAAGTCATTATTACTACTAGATGAAATGAATGTTATATTTAGCTGTTATTGAATGGTAGGAAGGTTTGAATGGTTAATACACACAGACATATCTTTATTTACCTGGCTTGGCCATAAAGAGCATCTCAATAACAATAATCAGCTGCTAATGTTGCTTCAAGTTTGAAGTGGAGACAGATTACAGAATAAACTCCAGTGTGTCTCTCTGTTATATTTAGTTTTCTGATTCATCATCTAGTTAAAAATCTGTTAATTATCCGTCTGATCAACGAAAGAAACATAAACAACTTTCTTCATTTATCAGACACATTTTTCTGTTCATGTTATTTCCTCCATTAACTGTTATTATGGATGGATATTATATGTTGTTATGGATTAATTAACATAAGGAAGAGTTTGTCTGTCACATTTTAAACATATTTATATTTTACATAATGTGTCATCATTTCCATGTTAGCGTCTGGTTTGATATGAGTTTACTTAGTTTATTGAGTTACATCATATCAATTATTCCTGAAACATTCAACCTAATAAAACAAATCAGTATTTAAAAACACCCTGGTCATATTCAGAGTTATTAAATAATTAATTCACAATCAGAATATCAATAAATATCAATAAATAGCCTTCAGATACAAATAATAAATAAATAACATTCTGCTAGTAGTAATGTTTCATGTCTCTGAGCAGCACCCAGTAGATACACAGCAGGAATGTGTGTTAAATAGATATAATATAATATAATATAATATAATATAATATAATATAATATAATATAATATAATATAATATAATATAATATAATATAAAAACTAGTAAGTGGACCTAAAGTTGTTCTTTAGTTAAACGTCCATGATCTCCTGGTGTCCCTGAACTCATCAGAGGAGAGTCCATCTGTTATTTTATTATTGATGTATTTACTGTTTATTATAAAGAAGTTCACTTGTATCATGAACTTTATTTAGAACTTTCTAACTTGTGGTTGTTTCTTCTTATTGTGTCTTTCAACTATTATTATTATTATATTTTCAAACCAAATGAATGAACACATGGAATAATTACAGTCAAATGTTTTGCTGTCTTATAGCTGCATTTATTCTCTGATCACTTCAACAATGCTCCTTTTGTCTCCTTTTGATATTGAAGTGATGACTGGCTCTATCCTCAGGACAACATGCAGAGATCAATATTTAATATAGTGATTTATCATGTGGGAGGACATATTTGTTCATCACATCTTCTTCTTCAGGTCTTTTCCTCTCAGACTTCAGTGAAAGAATCCAGCAGACAGTTGAGACAGATGAGTTTCAGCCTGTTTCTGTGTCACTCTGACAAACTGAGGAACACTGCTTCATGTTGAACAGCAGTTAGGACTCATGTTGGATAGAAAATCATTGTGACTGTGTTTCTTCCTCCAGGGTGGACCATGGTGGAGAGCACAGGTTAAAACCTGATCTGGAGAAGTGTAAGTGTGGATTGAATTTGATTCATGACAACTAAACAGCACACAGTCAGTTTCTCTTTAAATACAAAGTTGGTCTTTGTGGTATTTATTCATTAAACCATTACTGACAAAATGTGTCATCATGAAACTTTATAGAAATGAACAACAGATCAGAAGTTAAACAGAGAATAAATCCATCAGGTGTGTCAGATGATAAACTGCTGCTGTGTTGTTTCTTCTTCTCTTCATCAGATTTCTGTGAACTCACACTGGACACAAACACAGTACACAGAAAACTCAAACTGTCTGACAACAACAGGAAGGTGATACATGTGGAGGAGGTTCAGTCACATCCTGATCATCCAGACAGATTTGACTTGTGGTCTCAGCTGCTGTGTAGTAATAGTCTGACTGGTCGCCGTTACTGGGAGGTAGAGTGGAGAGGAAGAGTTTATATATCAGTGACTTACAGAGGAATCAGCAGGAAAGGAGACAGTGTTGACAACAGGTTTGGAAGAAACGATCAGTCCTGGAGACTGAAATGTTCTGATGAAGACGGTTACTCTGTCCGTCACAATAAGGGAGAAACACCTATCTCCTCCTCCTCATCCTCCTCTGTCTCTAACAGAGTAGCAGTGTATGTGGACTGTCTTGCTGGCACTCTGTCCTTCTACAGAGTCTCCTCTGACACACTGATCCACCTCCACACCTTCTACACCGCATTCACTGAACCTCTGTATGCTGGGTTCATGGTCTGGCCTGATTCCTCAGTGTCTCTGTGTCCTCTGTCTGAGGGAGAGTCGACTTGGTTGTAGACAAACATTCAAACTGCTGACTGAAGACAGTTGCTGAAATCACTGTTCACACTGTTCACCAGTGAACAATAGAAACAGGAAGTGACAGCAGCTTCCTGTGTTTAAATGTTGATGGTGGACGAGGTTTCACTCTGGTTTCATTTGGATCACTGACTGTGCTTTAATGTCAGAATATAGTTTCTATTAGAAGTAGTGAAATGATCTCCTCTGGACTGAATTGATGTGTAAAAACTGTGTTGACTCTGATATTCACTTCAGTAAAGTTTTCTTGGAGCAGCATCTAGCAGCTGTTAGTGGCTGTTAGTTATTCCATTTTATCAGGATCTTAAAGTGAAGTTTTTCCTGAAAATGTCCACCAGACATCCCAGTCTGTTTGACATCAGCTCAGTTTGTGTTCAATCATTAACATCAACGTATGTTTCTATATGATGTCATGTGTCTGACATGTATGTATATAATAACATGTATGGGCTGCTTTCCTTTAGTTTATCTTGCCTCTGCAGGTGATGTAAATATTATCCATGTTTGCTGGGCAGCTTTGGCTGTTTTACACTTGAGTACAAATATTAATTTACTACTTATTCAGAGTTTTGTTATTTAGATAATCAGCATTTTTTTTCCTTGCCTTAATCGATGTGTAATGTTATTCTACTTCTACTTGTGTATTTCTCTAATTGCAACATGTACGACAGAATGAATTATATATGTGTGTAAATGAAAATAATCAAGTAAATAAATAGGTTTGAGAATTTTGTGAAACTTCAGTTGAATTGATATTCTTTGTTCAGAGAGGTCAAGCTGCCCCATATTTATGGAATAATATATGGAACAAAGTTATTTTACACATCAAACATTTATTTGAAGAGAGCTCACTGATAGATATAAACAGAGGTGTGATATCAGTGATAACAGCTTCCTGTAATACTCACAGCTGACATACTGTCTGAAGGGTAAAATCAACCTACCAACCACCTCCAATAATCAACTCAAACAATCAACCTTTCACTAAAACACCTCAAAAACCTGCAAGATTCTGTTAAACACTGATGATAAAAACTCTCCATTCAATCCAAAACTGGGAAAAAGACAAGCTGTTACCATCGATGTCAACTATTAACACAACTGACACTAAAATACAACTCAGTCAGTATAAAATGAATAATGAGTAAATTGTGCTGTAAAAACAGACTGTTGGTGGCTTCAGCTCCGATCTGAACACATCACATAAAGACTCAAAGAAATATCAAACAAACAAGGTGACCACTTTAATTGTCATTGGGCCCCATTCATCAGTTGTACCTGCCAGTGTTAGTAACCCTATAAGCATGCTAACATATACAGTGCTCACTCACTCACAGTCACATATAATCATACCTAAACCTTTACATACTGATTTTCAAAAATGCTGAAACCACCATTAAAAAATACTGTTTATTCATCATTCATTGAAAAAAGCATAAAACCTAAAGATTACACTCTCTCTGCTCTCTGAAAGCCTCATTAAGGATTAATCACTGATGTATGAATGGCTGATGAGGTATACATCAATGATTTGTGGTTCAAAAATTATGTATAGAGACTAACAATGAGGGGAAACTGAGAAATGCCCAAATATGAACAGTATGTGAGGGTTAAATACAGGCGGGAGTTCCAGTCCTCTGAAATGAGGCCAACGCGGAAGTAACGTAAAACTGCATTCTATCAAAAGGCCACCAGGGGGCGACCGTTTTGGTGTCAAAAGGACTTCAGTCTCTATACAAGTCAATGGAGAATTCACCAACTTCTCACTTGATTTCTAACCTCAGTAAACGTTTTCAAAATGTGTTTATGGTCTCAATCGCTAGTTTAAAGCCTTCTTCAATGCAGTATGATGTTCATTTGGGACATTTTGGCCTCCCTGATTTTATATGTGACGATAAAGCAGGGTATGCATTAGGGCGTGGCTACGTCGTGATTGACAGGTTGATTGGTTCACAGGTTCAGGAGGGCGCCTCTTGCTCCTCCTGATGCCCATATAAGTAGAATCTGTGTTTTTATTTTTCCCAGCCCTAACCCTAACCCTGAAATTTTCAAGATGGCGCTGCTCAGATCCGAAACTATTGGCCTCCGAGCAGCAGTCCACAAACCAATGGTTGACGTCACGGATGTTACGTCCATTTCTTATATACAGTCTCTGGTTAAATAACAACCTGCCCCCTCTGCTGGTGAAGACAATAACTCCACCCACACCAACTCCACATCACATCTACCTCACACACTTCACTCTGATATTTAAAGATAAAAAGATCTCTGCAAGACTACATACGCTACCTTTACCTCTGCTGTGTAACCCTTCACACATCACACCCTCACTGTTTCCTGTGTGTGTTTACTGTATATACTTCTACATTATTTATCTATGTTTGTTTTGAAACCTCTTTTATTTAAAGCTATTATTAATAATTATTTATATGAACAACCGACCCAAGCAGCAGTAACTGGCATTAATATGATATTTTTTTGATTACCATGGTGATTTTCATACTCTTATTGTTTGGTTTTCATGTCTATGTTCTGATTGTAGGGTTTTGTTGAGTACTGTCTATTTCTTGTCATATTTTTTCATTGTACGTCTCTAAATCTGTCCTGTATTTATGCACTCAGCACTGTATTATGTCAGAGTGCAACTAATGATTATTCTTATTATTTTCTCCATTAATTGATTAGTTGTTTGGTTGATCAGAGTTTCAGCTTGTAGTGTCTTCTCAGTGTATTTTCAAGAATTACAGACACTTGTCTCTGTCAGTGGTTTCTGACTCACCACGCTTTGTTTCAAACAATCACAATCATCTCTGTTATGTTGCATCACATCCATTTATTTTCATAATGCTGCGTTCAGTAATAAAACTTTCTCCTTACAAAAACAAACAAAAGAGCTTTCTGTGTGTTCAAAAGTCATCACAGATCTCCTCTTCTCATCATGAGTTCAACCCACCTGTCATTCATACGATCTATCAATCCCACTTCTTTACCACAGATGCAATACTTATTAATGGACAGCAGGGGGAGTCCTTCAACCACACATATGCATAAATAATATCAAAATAATTAGGTGAATACTCTTACATCAATCAATCATAATAAAGTAAAATGGCACACAGACAAAAACAAAGAGACTAAAGAAACCAGAAAATATTCATATTTAAGAAGCTAAATTAGAGAATTTGGACTTTTTATTTGTTATTTTATTTTACCATCAGTTAACTCTGTTCACCTGTTCACTCAGCTGCAGCTCATCAGTATCAAGCCAGTATATATACTCCTGTTGTCCACTCACTCTTGGCCAGATCGTCATTTGCATTTGCTTCATCTAGATGCCAGACCTTCCAGCACTGATTCCCTGGTTTCGACCCTGCTTGCTTTTGACCTCCTCTCCTCGTGTTTTCCCTGGTAAACACACCAGCCTTCTGTTCCTGACTTTGAGTATCGGCTGTTCCTGTTTGCCTGTGGCTGTTCCTGTCCTCCGGCTTCGGTCCTGTCAGGAGAGCCCAGAAAACTCCAGCTTGGTCAACCTCATGTCCGTGAGTGCTACTGGCATTGTCTTACCTGCTGTAAGTCTGTCTTCAGTGACCCTGAGCCCAGCCTGTCCCCCTACACATCCTGCTTGATAACTGTTCAGTTACCTTGTGGACTATAAAATAAAGATAATTTAAAACTGCTCCCTGGTTCTGTGCTGCTATTGGGTCCTACGCTTCCACACCTATTACACACAGGATCTGTCATGCTCACCTCTTTACCACAGATGCAATACTTATTAATGGACAGCAGGGGGAGACCTTCAACAACACATGTACATAAATAATATCAAGAATAATTAGAGGAGGACTCTTAAATCCATCAAGATAATTAATCAAACAATACCTTAATATAGGATAATTCATGATAATCATAAAGAGATCAAATCATGTCCGTTATCAAACAGTCGCTCACTCCTCTAAATACAACAGATTTGACATATCCTGCAAAAATGTTTGTATGATAGTTTTATAAAAAGTTACAGCCTTATTTTTAATAACATAGTGTGAACTGTTGATGTTAAAACTCTGAAAGACATTTCTTCACTTTGTGTTCAGTTCTTTGGGGTTATGTTTCCATCAGACAGACAACAGTGACATTAGTTTGAACAGAGATCTCAGGCTATTTAGATAATTAGACCGTCAATAAGCACCATCTAGTGGACAGATAGCAGAACTACATGTGATGTGTGATTTCTTTGACACTGACTGGTTAGACTTGTTTTCACGTCACTCTGATGTTGTTTAGACTTGTACTGTGAAGTTATGAGGGCGTGACAGCGTCCTCAGATCAAATGCACACAGACAGCAGGACTGACAAGGGAGAATGAGCAGCTTCTTCTCTCCCAGTGTTTCCTCTACACATGAAGGTGGAAAGTGTCTCTAAGTTGACCTGAAGTGAGTTCAGCAGGTGAGAATCCTACCAGAGAAATCTGTAAATGTCTGGACAGATAAAATGCGGATTGGCTGTTGATGATTACAGGCATAAATATTAAGGTTTTTCTCAAGGTTAAGCTACATATATTTTTATTACACTGTTAGCGATTGCCATTCAAAGCCAACAGCAGTTTGATCTTTTATCTCCAGTCATCAATGAAAAATCAAACATTTGTCAGGAATGGTCGGACAGCTTTGATAAATTTGACCTAATTTTATTCTTTTAAAGAAAAATGCTTACATGATGTATGTGTTATACTGAACAGTCAGATAAAATATAGTAAAAGGTGTTAACATTATTGTTAACATTATTTGTAGTAGTAGTAATAGCATTAGTTGTATGTATATATTTTAATTATGTTGGTTATTATTATTGCCTATTGCCTTAAAAGCATGTATGGGCTGGGCACTCAAACACATCAATCAGTAGTAGTAATAAAACTATGTGTGTGTGCATGTCTATAACTGGTACTAATAGTAGTAGTAACAGTAAACTGTATTATTTAAATCTAGGTCTACTCCTGTATTTAAGAACAATGTTGACACATCAGGGCCCGTATTAATCAAGGTTACTGTTGCTCCTCCATTATATCTGTTTGTGTTGAGCTCTGTAGATTATTAGATTTTTAGTGAACAAATATCAGAACTACATGTAATGTGTGATTTCTGTGACACTGACTGGTTAGACTGGTTTTCACGTCACTCTGATGTTGTTTAGACTTGTACTGTGAAGTTATGAGGATGTGACAGCGTCATCAGATCAAATGCACACAGACAGCAGGACTGACGAGGGAGAATGAGCAGCTTCTTCTTTCCCAGTGTTTCCTCTACACATGAAGGTGGAAAGTGTCTGTAAGTTGACCTGAAGTGAGTTCAGCAGGTGAGAATCCTACCAGAGAAATCTGTAAATGTCTGATGAACACCATCACTTTGATCACATTGTGTTGTATCACTGTTTGACTACAGCTCAAATGTTTCTTCATGCTAATTAGTTGTTTAAAATGCCTGTTTGATGGTTGCTGATATGAATATTGATTTTTTTTTTTAAATCCATGTTAAACTGCAGTTATTTAGAACTATTTACATGTATGACTGTTAGTGATTAACAGGTAAACCAACAGCAGTTTGATTTTAAACTCATCATCAGTGAAAAATACAGGACGTGTCAGAACTGGTTAAACAGCTTTGATCACCTTGACTAAGGTTCATTTTTTAACTGTGTTCAAACTTCCATCTAACAACACTGAGACTGACTCTGTTTAACTGAAGCACATTTAACACAGTTCATGTCTCAACTGTCAAAGGCTGCAGAATCCTTTCTAGATGGACCAGAGCCAGCTGTAAGGGACCTTAGAGGCTGCTTAGGGCCCCTCAGACATCAGGGGCCCAAACTAACAGAACATGTGAACTATGTTTTAGTTTAAAACAGTTAAACTTCTGTCATAGTTTAAATATTTAAAGACAAATGTAAAGATTTAAAACACAGACTTTCTTTTTCTCTCTGCACTAACTACTCTACATCCCCTTTTATTGTTTCAGGATATAACAAAGAAGCAATTTGGTATATTATATCAATTTTGAGGATTTTGAGAAATAACAGAATTGGAGGGAACATGTTTATGTTGTTGAGACTATAACTAAAATATTTTACAAATGACTGATGATTGATTGTTTATGACAAAAGACATATTTTGGTCCTGCTGTAACAAAATTTACAATTATGATTTTGGGGATTGTAGAATTTATTTTGGACATACAAATATCATTTGTTGAAATAATGAATAATTGTTTTACTGCCTCATCAATGTCCATGTTGTCTCTGAATATTTGTGGCATGTTATTGACAGTAATAAGAACTACAGTGTGTGTCTGTGTGTGTGATGTGCAGCTGGTTGTAATGAATGAGCATGTTGTTGTGTTTGTGTGAAGGTGTTTCTCTGCTATGGATCAGAGTGAGGACAGAGAGGAGGGAGTCCCTCCCTCTAAAAGCTCTCTGTGTGGGGAACATGACAGCCAGACCAAAGCTAAGAGGTGAGATGAGGATCTCTAACTGTCCATCACTGTTCTCCACTCACATCACTCCACCATCATTATTCACACTCAAAGCTCTGTGTGTGTTGTGTTGAAGGACAAAGAAGCAGCACAGACCAGACTCTGCTGGACCTGGACCTGGACCTGGACCTGGACCTGGACCTGGACCTGGACCTGGACCTGGACCTCGACCTGGACCTGGACCTGGACCAGAACCCAGCTGTGTGTCCATGAAGAGTGACCGGTCTATGGGCGAACCTATTGTCTTCAAACATGAACATCAGTCTGCTGATCAGAGGTCAGAATATAAAATGTTTTATCTGTTTCTCTCCATTTCTCCTGAGAAGAGGTGTGATGTCTTTGTTGTGATCACGTCATTGATTCTTCACTATTGACTCTTTTTTATTAATTAATGTCACATTTGCAGATCTCAGTACAAATATCAAACCCAGAGTTAAAATCCACAAACAGTTGGATTCTGGTTTGAGAGACTGTAAGAACATTTAAACCTCACAATCATGTGACACATTCACAGCTCTCATTATCCATCCATCATCTATACCAGGGGTCACTAATAGGCAGACCCCGGTCCACAATGGCCCTCGGTAACTCACAGACCACTGTGCATAGCGAATCTTCTCATGTGATTCTAATCAGCCAATCAGAACCATGCATGCACATGGAGTTATAAAGTTATTAGATGTGAAATTAAGTTTATGGTCTAAGTTTAAGTTAGGTTTAAAAGTAAAAAGGGATTCTATTTCATTTTTCTGATGGAACTACAATGCTACTTTGAGATACTGAGAAAAAACGTGGACATTATGATGTTCTGGACCTTCACTTGAGGAAACTTTCACTTTCACAAATTTGACCAGAAGCCTATTTTGACGTTAATCTCAACACATTTAAAAAAAATTAAATCATATAAAAATAAAATCTGGGCACAAAATCACAAATCTTAGTCTATATTTCAATATGTGAGTTTACTCGGTGTTCATTTTTAGATTTTATTCCATCACATTTTATCAACTGGGACTAAAATCCATCAGAGATTCTGTTTGAAGGGACAACAGATCTGATCTGACTCACAATGACTACAGCAGCTAAGAAAACAGCACACTGCTCTCATGTTATGAACATGGGAAAAAAGTTAAATGGAATATAATTGCATAACGTTGAAAGGAAGAAAATTATGTTTCCTGAAACCACAAACTATATTTTAATTCATAACCGCTATATTAGATGGCAGTTGTCACTCAAACTAAATGCAGGTTGTTTTCAGTGCCCTCTAAGCTAGTTAGCCAAGCTAACAATGTCAGTTTGTTGTAGCTGTGTGGATCAGTTTCTTACTGCAGGTTTATGGACAAACACCTGATGTGTCGTAGCTGTCTTCCAACAAAACACACAATCTTCAGGATCAACACTGTAGTTACACTTGTTTTATCTCTTCTCTGTTTCCATCAGGATCCATCAGCAGAGACCAGATTCTCCTGAACCCAGCTGTGTGTCCATGAAGAGTGACTGGTCTAAGGGTCGACCTCTTAACTTCAAACATGGACATCAGTCTGCTGATCAGAGGTCAGACTGTAAAATGTTTGTCTGTTATTATCCAACTCTCATAAGAAGTTTGAGTGACTAAAACAGTTTTTACACACAATGTCCTCATAAATACAAACACACACATTCCTTCTACAAACACTTTTCTATAAACCACAAACTTTATGTGTATAACAGTTTTTAAACAGAGGTACAAAGTCTTTACAGAGACAAATGATCAGAGGTCAGACAGAACAGCCAAGTGTTTTACCTGGATCCACTGTGATAGAACACAACACCTTTAACACTGAGTGTCATTATTTATTCTGAGACTTCATCTTTTCTTCACAGAGTTCATCAGCAGAGCTCAGAGGTTCTCAGTGGTCAGTCTGTCCAGCAGCATCAAACACAGCTGGACTCCATATTTATGGTGTGTAAATGTAAAGCACAGCTACTACTGCTAACTACAACAGCCACAGACTAAATACTAAACTACCATTCTGGTCCTAACAGTCTCCATGCTGCACTCTGTAGACCAGCAGCTTTTCAGTCTGTCACTGATGATCTGATGTTGACTTCTACCAGTTACATTTACATTTGATTCTGTTCCAGCTGCTGGAGGAGAACATCAGCAGGTTTGTGAAGAACGAGCTGAAGAAGATGCAGAAGACTCTGAGTCCAGATTACCCAGAATGCTTAGAGAGTCAGAGTGAGGATGAGGAGGTGTTGGACGGTGAGGAGGAAGAGCAGAGGAGGAGCAGCAGAGAGGCATTTCTGAAGATCACACTGCACTTCCTGAGGAGAATGAAGCAGGAGGAGCTGGCTGAGCGTCTGCAGAGCAGTAAGAGGATTTTAACAGATTTAACATGATGGAGAGGAAATGGAGGCATCATGGGAGAGGTTTATATTTCAAACTCTGCTGTTAATATGATACACACATCTGCATCAAAACTATGAATTATTCTGAGCTGAAAACAGTCACAAACTGTTTGTCATCAACTGATGAGCTGAATAGATTTCATAGTGGAGGAAAATATAAACATCTGCAGTTTAATATTTACATTCTACCAATTTACTGTAGAATCATCTGATTGATTTCATTTCTTTGTTCATTCAGGAACTTGTGCTGAAAAGTGTCGACCTAAACTCAAGTCTAACCTGAAGGAAAAGTTCCAGTGTATGTTTGAGGGGATCGCTAAAGCAGGAAACCCAACCCTTCTGAATCAGATCTACACACCGCTCTACATCACAGAGGGAGGGACTGCAGAGGTCAATGATGAACATGAGGTCAGACAGATTGAAACAGCATCCAGGAAACCAGTCAGACCAGAAACAACAATCAGACAAGAAGACATCTTTAAAGCCTCACCTGGAAGAGATGAACCAATCAGAACAGTGATGACAAAGGGAGTGGCTGGCATTGGGAAAACAGTCTTAACACAGAAGTTCACTCTGGACTGGGCTGAAGACAAAGCCAACCAGGACATACACTTCACATTTCCATTCACTTTCAGAGACCTGAATGTGCTGAAAGAAAAAAAGTACAGCTTGGTGGAACTTGTTCATCACTTCTTTACTGAAACCAAAGAAGCAGGAATCTGCAGGTTTGAAGAGTTCCAGGTTGTGTTCATCTTTGACGGTCTGGATGAGTGTCGACTTCCTCTGGACTTCCACAACACTGAGATCCTCACTGATGTTACAGAGTCCACCTCAGTGGATGTGCTGCTGACAAACCTCATCAGGGGGAAACTGCTTCCTTCTGCTCGCCTCTGGATAACCACACGACCTGCAGCAGCCAATCAGATCCCTCCTGAGTGTGTTGGCATGGAGACAGAGGTCAGAGGGTTCACTGACCCACAGAAGGAGGAGTACTTCAGGAAGAGATTCAGAGATGAGGAGCGGACCAGCACCATCATCTCCCACATCAAGACATCACGAAGCCTCCACATCATGTGCCACATCCCAGTCTTCTGCTGGATCACTGCTACAGTTCTGGAGGATGTGTTGAAAAGCAGACAGAGAGGAAAGCTGCCCAAGACCCTGACTGAGATGTACATCCACTTCCTGGTGCTTCAGTCCAAACTGAAGAACGTCAAGTATGATGGAGGAGCTGAGACAGATCCACACTGGCATAAAAAGAGTAGGAAGATGATTGAGTCTCTGGGAAAACTGGCTTTTGAGCATCTGCAGAAAGGCAACATGATCTTCTATGAATCAGACCTGACAGAGTGTGGCATCGATATCAGAGCAGCCTCAGTGTACTCAGGAGTGTTCACACAGGTCTTTAAAGAGGAGAGAACGCTGTACCAGGACAAGGTGTTCTGCTTCGTCCATCTGAGTGTTCAGGAGTTTCTGGCTGCTCTTCATGTCCATCTGACATTTATCAAGTCTGGAGTCAATCTGCTGGCAGAAGAACAAACAACATCCCAGTGGTCCAAAGTCTTTAAAGACAAACCTGAACTAAAACATCTCCATCAGACCTCTGTAGACAAGGCCTTAATGAGTCCAAATGGACATCTGGACTTGTTCCTCCGCTTCCTCCTGGGTCTTTCACTGCAGACCAATCAGACTCTCCTACGAGGTCTGCTGGCACTGACAGGAAGTAGCTCAAAGACCAATCAGGAAACAGTCAAGTACATCAAGAAAAAGATCAGTGAGAATGTGTCTGCAGAGAGAAGCATCAATCTGTTCCACTGTCTGAATGAACTGAATGATCGTTCTCTAGTGAATGAGATCCAACAGTACCTGAGGTCAGGAAGTCTCTCCATAGATAAACTGTCTCCTGCTCAGTGGTCAGCTTTGGGCTTCATCTTACTGTCATCAGAAAAACATCTGGACGTGTTTGACCTGAAGAAATACTCTGCTTCAGAGGAGGTTCTTCTGAGGCTGCTGCCAGTGGTCAAAGCTTCAAATAAAGCTATGTAAGTGGAGGAAACACTGAATATAAGAACAATTTATAAATACATCCAATTTAAAATATGATTAATAAAACATTTTGTGTTTGTTACTAATCCTTTATTTAGACTGAGTAGCTCTAACCTCTCAGAGAGAAGCTGTGCAGCTCTGTCCTCAGTTCTCAGCTCCCAGTCCTCTAGTCTGAGAGATCTGGACCTGAGTAACAACAACCTGCAGGATTCAGGAGTGAAGCAGCTTTCTGCTGGACTGGAGAGTCCACACTGTACACTGGAACGTCTGAGGTCAGGATACATCGTCTGTAATTTTCTTGTCTTGAATAATGACAATAAAGCTGATTGACTTTTCATACAGTTGACAGGTGCTGTTTTACATTTAGATTAATGTAAATTATTCTGCACATCTGTAGGATTCTGGTACTTATATGATTAAAAACATTTTGTTATCAACCTTTTTATATTTCCAGTCTGTCAGGATGTCTGATCACAGAGGAAGGCTGTGCCTCTCTGGCCTCAGCTCTGAGCTCCAACCCCTCCCATCTGAGAGAGCTGGACCTGAGCTACAATCATCCAGGAGACTCAGGAGAGAAGCTGCTGGCTGCTGGACTGAAGGATCCACACTGGAGACTGGACACTCTCAGGTATGGATGTAATAGTTTGAAGATCATATGATGTGAGTGAAACCTCTGGAAAAAGCTAGTAAGTCAACCTAAAGTTATTCTTCAGTTAAACTTTCATTATCTGTCCCTGAACTCATCAGAGTTTAGCACTGTAGGCTCACAGCAAAAAGATCTTGGGTTTGATACTGGAGCCTTTATGGGTCTGTGCTCTGTTTGCTTGTTCTTCCCATGCATGGGTTTCTTCCCATTGTTAAAAATATGTGTGGCAAGCAGAGGGTATGTAGGTACCATGATGTGAGGTTACACGTATGTATACACTGTCAAGGGTTTCAGGACAATAAGGTTAGATGGGTATTAATCCCTTAAAAGCCTAACAAGTTGCCAGACAACACCACCTTGGGAGTTTCAACCAATTAATTATTTACCTTTAATAAGACACACAGGTTCATTTACTCATTAGGCAGGAGACATGGTTCCGAGTTTTCAAAAGGGTACACTTTATTACAACACCAATTCCAAAAAAGTTGGGACGCTGTGTAAAATGTAAATAAAAACAGAATGCAATGATTTGCAAATCTCATTAACCCGTATTTTATTCATAATAGAACATAGAAAACATATCAAATGTTGAAAGTGAGAAATTGTACCATTTTAAGAAAAAAATAAGGCAATTTTGAATTTGATGGCAGCAACATGTCTCAAAAAAGTTGGGACAGGAGGATCATGTTTATCGCTGTGTAGCATCCCCTCTTCTTTTAACAACATCCTGTAAACATCTGGGAACTGAGCAGACCAGTTGGAGTTTTTGGAGAGGAATGTTGTCCCATTCTTCTCTGATATAGGATTCTAGCTGCTAAATAGTCCCCTCTCTCCTTTGTCGTATTTTTTCATTTCATGATGCGCCAAATGTTTTCAATTGGTGAAAGGTCTGCAGGCAGGTCAGCACCTGGTCTCTTCTACTACGAAGCCATGCTAATAGATGCAGTATAGGTTAGCATGCGGTTTAGCATTGTCTTGCTGAAATATACAAGGCCTTTTCTGAAAAAGATGTTGCATGGATGGGAGCATATGTTGCTCTAAAACCTGTCAATACCTTTCAGCATTGATGGTGCCTTTTCCAGATGACATTTCCAAAAACAATTTCAAATTTCAATTCATCTGAACACAGAACAGTGTTCCACTTTGCCTCAGTCCATTTTCAATGAATTTTTGCCCAGAGAAGACTGGCGTTTCTGAAACATGTTCACATATGGCTTCTTCTTTGCAACATAGAGCTTTAACCTGTATTAGTGGATGGCACAGTGAACTATGTTCACAGACCATTACAGAATCATGCCTGTTTTTGATGCAGCGCTCCCTGAAGACCTCAATATCACGGGCATCAAATATAAATTTTCGGCCCTTGCACACAGAGATTTCTCCAGTTTCTCAGAATCTTTGGATGATATTATGTACTTTAGATGATGAGCTATTCAAAGTCTTTGCAATTTTACAATGAGGAATGTTTTTCTGAAATTGTTCCACAATTTGTGTACGTAGTTTTTCCCAGATTGTTGAACCTCTGCCCGTCTTTACTTCTGAGAGCTGCGGCTTTTATACAGTCATGTTACTGACCTGTTGCCAATTAACCTCATTAGTTGCAGAATGTTCCTCCACCTGTTTCGTTTTAGTACCAATCACTTTTCCAGCCTTTTGTTGGCCCATCCCAACTTTTTTGATACGTGTTGCTGCTATCAAATTCAAAATAAGCATATATTTTTCATGAAACAGTAAAATGTCTCACTTTTAACATTTGATATGTTTTCTGTGTTCTATTATGACTAAAATATGGTTTTATGAGATTTGCAAATCATTGCATTCTGTTTTTATTTACATTTTACACAGCGTCCCAACTTTTTTGGAATTGGGGCTGTACAAAAAAAACAAAATTTCTTTTAAAACACCAAACCATTCATACAGGAAGAGGGGAAGGGAACCTAATCAGGAGCTGAGGACTGCTGGTGGGACTGGAGCAAATGAGGGAAGCAGCGGGCGTAGTCAGCTGGCGAAACTTTCAATAAACATTAACATAATGTTAGCATTGCTAAACTGAACTGAAAATTATGCTTTTGAAATCAGCAAAACTACCCAATACTATTTATTTGTATCTATTGATTCATTTTTTAATATACTACTGATTTATGATATTTGCATTGGCTCTGGGAAACAGGGGATCTGGGTTAGGTGTGTGTGTGTGTGTGTGTGTGTGTGTGTGTGTGTGTGTGTGTGTGTGTGTGTGTGTGTGTGTGTGTGTGTGTGTGTGTGTGTGTGTGTGTGTGTGTTTTTTTAATTTTTTTATTATTTCTTTATTTTTAATTTAATTATTTATTCTTTTATTTAATTTATTATTATTATTTATTTATTTATTTATTTTCAATTCTGCTACTCCTAGAGGGTTGATAGAAGGGAGTTGATTATGAGTTGATTCCCCTCCTGTAAATGACAAATATATAAATAATAAAAAATTGATCACAAAAAAAGAAAAATGTAAACACTTTTGCAATCTACATTAAACGCTACATACCTTTCCACAGAGTCCGACACAGAGACAAAAGGGAGGGAGAGAGGTACCGGCATTTACCTGTGACACACTAGCATTAGTCACAGAAGGGATGCATCGTGGGTCAGACAAGGGGGGGGGACTGCCACTCTTACACTCAGCCCACCTCCAGTGATTGGTTATCAGCGATGCTCAATTAATTTCAGCAACGCAGTGCATAGAATAAATAAACACATTTCTATGCTGCTACACATGTATGTTAGTTTATTTCTCCTGTCAATTTCCTTTTGAAAAGGAACTAATATAGAACTGGGGTTGGTCCTCAGTGGCTGCTCACTGCTCCTATAGGATAGTTAAATGTAGAGACTGAATTTCTCCAACAACTTAAAAATGCTTCTTTTGTCTCCTTTTGATATTGAAGTGATGACTGGCTCTATCCTCAGGACAACATGCAGAGATCAATATTTAATATAGTGATTTATCATGTGGGAGGACATATTTGTTCATCTCATCTTCTTATTCAGGTCTTTTCCTCTCAGACTTCAGTGAAAGAATCCAGCAGACAGTTGAGACAGATTAGTTTCAGCCTGTTTCTGTGTCACTCTGACAAACTGAGGAACACTGCTTCATGTTGAACAGCAGTTATGACTCATGTTGGATAGAAAATCATTGTGACTGTGTTTCTTCCTCCAGGGTGGACCATGGTGGAGAGCACAGGTTAAAACCTGGTGTGAAGAAGTGTAAGTGTGGATTGAATTTGATTCATGACAACTAAACAGCACACAGTCAGCTTCTCTTTAAATACAAAGTTGGTCTTTGTGGTATTTATTCATTAAAACATTACTGACAAAATGTGTCATCATGAAACTTTATAGAAATGAACAACAGATCAGAAGTTAAACAGAGAATAAATCCATCAGGTGTGTCAGATGATAAACTGCTGCTGTGTTGTTTCTTCTTCTCTTCATCAGATTTCTGTGAACTCACACTGGACACAAACACAGTACACAGACAACTCAAACTGTCTGTCAACAACAGGAAGGTGATACATGTGGAGGAGGTTCAGTCATATCCTGATCATCCAGACAGATTTGACTACTGGGTTCAGCTGCTGTGTAGTAATGGTCTGACTGGTCGCTGTTACTGGGAGGTCAAGTTGAGAGGAAGAGTTAATATATCAGTGACTTACAGAGGAATCAGCAGGAAAGGAAACAGTAAAGACTGTGTGTTTGGATATAACGGTCAGTCCTGGAGTCTGATCTGTTCTGATAATGCTGGTTACTCTGTCCGTCACAATGAAAAAGAAACATCCATCTCCTCCTCCTCCTCCTCCTCCTCCTCTGTCTCTAACAGAGTAGCAGTGTATGTGGACTGTCCTGCTGGCACTCTGTCCTTCTACAGAGTCTCCTCTGACACACTGATCCACCTCCACACCTTCAGCACCACATTCACGGAACCTCTGTATCCTGGGTTTATGTTTGGGTCTGGTGCCTCAGTGTCTCTATGTCCTTTGTCTGAGTGAAAGTCGACTGAATTGATGTGTAAAAACTGTGTTGACTCTGATATTCACTTCAGTAAAGTTTTCTTGGAGCAGCATCTAGCAGCTGTTAGTGGCTGTTAGTTATTCCATTTTATCAGGATCTTAAAGTGAAGTTTTTCCTGAAAATGTCCACCAGACATCCCAGTCTGTTTGACATCAGCTCAGTTTGTGTTCAATCATTAACATCAACGTATGTTTCTATGTGATGTCATGTGTCTGACATGTATGTATATAATAACATGTATGGGCTACTTTCCTTTAGTTTTCTTGCCTCTGCAGGTGATGTAAATATTATCTTGTAAGTCCATGTTTGCTGGGCAGCTTTGGCTGTTTTACACTTGGAAAAAATAATAATTCACTACTTATTCAAAGTTCATCACTTGTTTTTCTCTCTCTGCTGTAACTTCTACTTCTTCTACACTACTTGTGTATTTTTTCTTTTTATTACAACATGACAGAATGAATCCTGCAAACATCATTTTTACACGTTACATATATTTCTGATTTTGATTTTTTTATTGTACTTCTTAATTTGACATTGTTGTTTTTTTTCATCATTAACGCTTCAGAACAGAGAAAAATACAAAGATCCTGTCCAGTCTGTTTTCTCAGCAATTTTACTTTAAGTTTTACAATGCATGATTTAAAAACAAAGTAATCGTATGTACTGTATGTGGGCTGATGGTAATGATGATGTATGTGACCATAGGTGATATTACTTAAGAGTAGAGAAATATTGCAGGAATATTATAAAAAAGTGATTACAGATGTGTACTATGCCACACCTGACACTGCAGCTTATCGTTCATTCATTATTTTTGACTCTTGCTTTCACACACCCTCCTGTTTGTATTTTGGCCTAATAAAAGCCCTCAAGGTGACATTTGAGTAATTTAATTTTTTTTGTTGCAAGAAGGAGCCAACTTGTTACAAATGGGGGCTCGTCTGGGATAAAACCATAGACTGTATATAAGAAAAATTAACCAACAGCACGGTTACACACCGGAGCATAAACCCGCCCCTGCTGCTGTAGAGGTATAAATACATTCAGCGCACACTACTACTACAGTCTACAGGGTTAGGTTACCTAATCTGTGGAAGATATCTCTTATTCCAGTCTCAGAGAATCCAGTACCATTCTTCAGTTTAGGCCTTATATAGGAAATCGAAAACTTGTATTACCAGGTCTACAAACAGCTATCACACTCACACATAGATTTAATCCATTGTCTGTGTTAATGTACAAATCCTGTGAACTGAATGTAAAGATATGATATATTGAAAAGTGGTACGTTATATTTACCTGTGTGGTAATAATTCAAAAGTCATATGAAAGTCATATATAGGAGTTTAATCATGTAAATTATTCATGTGATGTTGATTTTACTGAATGAGGTCAGAACGTGACATTCATGTCCAAATAATGCATTCTGTGTCTCTTTATTAAAGTGTGCAATTTGAAGTCATGATATGATCAAATGCTCTGAATGGACCATGGTGATAGTGTAGGTGAAACTTCTGTGCAGTAAAACTAGAGATTAAATCATTCCAGATCATTTAGAAATGAGATCTTCACCAGTGAGACTAAAAAGCATTTGCCTGCTTTGCCCAGTTAGTAGTTCAGCTTTGATTGAATTACTTTGTGATCATGTATATATGTCACTAATGATTGTGTTTGATCCCTGTTTATGGCAGCACTCCCACAGACACATATAGGTGCCTCCAGTCTGCAGATTGAGGTTGTAAAAAGCTGCAGAGAGTATCCTCCTGATAAGACTTTCTCTGTTTTTAGTCACCTAACACACTATACATACAAACAACACCTTGTCTCCTCCAGCTTCCTTTCATATAAAAGTGTCAGATGTTAAAGTCTATATTGTGGAAATTAAAGTCAACATGTCAACAGCAGGTCACAGGTTTGATCCCATGATCACAGCATGATTACTTTCACTTAACTACTCAGACATGAACTCTGAAGTTATGAGGAACAGAGTGAAGGGCCCAGATTGAGATCTCAGGCTCTGTAAATAATTACACGGTCAATTAGCACCATCTAGTGGACAGATAGCAGAACTACATGTGATGTGTGATTTCTCTGACACTGACTGGTTAGACCGGTTTTCACGTCACTCTGATGTTGTTTAGACTTGTAATGTGAAGTTATGAGGATGTGACAGCGTCCTCAGATCAAATGCACACAGACAGCAGGACTGACGAGGGATAATGAGCAGCTTCTTCTCTCCCAGTGTTTCCTCTACATATGAAGGTGGAAAGTGTCTGTAAGTTGACCTGAAGTGAGTTCAGCAGGTGAGAATCCTACCAGAGAAATCTGTAAATGTCTGATGAACACCATCACTTTGATCACATTGTGTTGTATCACTGTTTGACTACAGCTCAAATGTTTCTTCATGCTGACTGGATGTTTAAAACATGTTTATTCAATGTTTGCAGGTATAAAATAGTTTTTACATCTCTAGTAAACCGAATGATTTATATGTATTACTCTCCATGATTACCATGTAAAACCCACAGAGGTGTCAGAACTGGTTGAACAGCTTTGATCAACTTGGCTGAGGTTCATTTTTTAACTGTTCAAACTTCCATCTTACAACACTGAGACTGACTCTGTTGAACTGAAGCACATTTAACACAGTTCATGTCTCAACTGTCAAAGGCTGCAGAATCCTTTCTAGATGGACCAGAGCCAGCTGTAAGGGACCTTAGAGGCTGCTTAGGGCCCCTCAGCCTTCAGGGGCCCAAACTAACAGAACATGTGATCTATGTTTTAGTTTAACTGTTAAACTTCTGTCATAGTTTAAATATTTAAAGATAAATGTAAAGATTTAAAACACAGACCTTCTTTTTCTCTCTGCACTAACTACTCAAAATCCCCTTTTATTGTTTCAGGATATAACAAAGAAGCAATTTGGTATATTACATCAATTTTGAGGATTTTTTTGAGAAATAACAGAATTGGAGGAAACATGATTATGTTGTTGAGACTAAAACTAAAATATGGAGTCCATTTTACAAATGACTGATGATTGATTGTTTAAGACAAAAGACATATTTTGGTCCTGCTGTAACAACATTTACAATTATGAATTTGGGGATTGTAGAATTTATTTTGGACATACAAATATAATTTGTTGAAATAATGAATAATTGTTTTACTGCCTCATCAATGTCCATATTGTATCTGAATATTTGTGGCATGTTATTGACAGTAATAAGAACTACAGTGTGTGTGTGTGTGATGTGCAGCTGGTTGTAATGAATCAGCATGTTGTTGTGTTTGTGTGAAGGTGTTTCTCTGCTATGGATCAGAGTGAGGACAGAGAGGAGGGAGTCCCTCCCTCTAAAAGCTCTCTGTGTGGGGAACATGACAGCCAGACCAAAGCTCAGAGGTGAGATGAGGATCTCTAACTGTCCATCACTGTTCTCCACTCACATCACTCCACCATCATTATTCACACTCAAAGCTCTGTGTGTGTTGTGTTGAAGCTCAGAGAAGCAGCACAGACCAGACTCTGATGAACTCAGCCAGGTGTCTGTCAAGAATCTGCGGTCGATGTTTGAACCTAAGAAGTTCAACGATGGACATAAATCTGCTGATCAGAGGTAAGCAGAAACCTGAACTGCCAGGCCCCCCGTCCTCGTGAAGAACAAAATGAAACAAAAGGAAAATCACAGGTGGTCAGGTGTGCATGTCAGGAGGAAGAAAGCGTGAGAGCTCCTTTGCTCTTCCCTATTAAGGAGAAGCAGGTCCACCCACTAATCAGCTCATCAGAAGCACTTGAAAGTAAGAAGAGAAAAGGGAGTGGGAGCATGTAACAACTACAGTGCCACATCAGATCTCATTGGTCCAGATGTGGGTATGAGTGATTTACGAGGATTTGCTGCATTCACCAGTTTTGTTATATTTAGGATTTTCTCTTAGGTACGCATAAAGTTTACAAATGGTACAGACCTGAAGTAACAGTCATGTGCAACCAAGCTGCTGTTTTCCAAAGCAATAAAACATGAATGTTGCTGTCTAACTGTATAATGGCAGTGTGCCAACAATATCATGTATTTTGGGGGGAAACTGACAGAGAACTGACATCAATCAATTAATGAACACATAAAATCTCCACATGGATATCAAAACCAAACATCACTGTATGATAAAATACATCCAAGCAGGGTATGGTATACTTTGTGGAGAGATGTAGCCTATTTTAGTTTATCAGCACAAATAAGACACAGAGATGTCAAGCTGTTGAGCTGTTACCATCATCTCCAACTTCTTCTGCCGGCTTGTCCTGCGTTGTCATCCCAGGTGTTAGCAGGTCTGTGTGACAGCCGTCCAGCAGCAGGTGTAACATCAGCAGTTGTCACTAACATAACATTTGCGGTAGGAGACGCCACTGCCTCTGGTCTTCAGAGTCAACTGACTTGGATTTTTCTTTTTAACATCACTGTATGCTGACTACCACATAACAGAGAAATGAATAATGTCGATTCGCAGACTGAGCAAATATTAGCCTATATTGTCAGTATTTTAGAGACCCCTCTGCTAAAAAATCACAAATCAGGGGTCATGTGTTATTGACGAGAGCCAAGCTCCTCCTGGGTCCCTTGTAGTGTAAATTGCACTTCTGATCCATAATCATGATGACATTACTCTGTTTGCAAAAGTATTAGGCTATTTAGTATAAAGTAGTAGGCTATTTAACAATGTAGGTAGATATCAGTCATTTAAATTGACAATTGAAACTATGATATAATGAAAGCTTACAATATGGGTGTACTGTAAATGCTCTCTGTGTGGGGAACATGACAGCCAGACCAAAGCTCAGAGGTGAGATGAGGATCTCTAACTGTCCATCACTGTTCTCCACTCACATCACTCCACCATCATTATTCACACTCAAAGCTCTGTATGTGTTGTGTTGAAGCCCAGAGAAGCAGCACAGACCAGACTCTGCTGGACCTGGACCTGGACCTGGACCTGGACCTAAACCTAAACTTAAACCTAAACCTGAAGCTAAACCTGGACGTGGACCTAAACCTAAACTTAAACCTAAACCTGAATCTAAACCTGGACCTGGACCTAAACCTGAAGCTAAACCTGGACCTAAACTTAAACCTAGACTTAAACCAAAACCTGAACCAAGCTGTGTGTCTATGAAGAGTGACGAATCTATGGGCGAACCTATTGTCTTCAAACATGAACATCAGTCTGCTGATCAGAGGTCAGAATATACAATGTTTAATCTGTTTCTCTCCATTTCTCCTGAGAAGAGGTGTGATGTCTTTGTTGTGATCA
This sequence comes from Scomber scombrus, assembly GCF_963691925.1. Classification (NCBI taxonomy): domain Eukaryota; kingdom Metazoa; phylum Chordata; class Actinopteri; order Scombriformes; family Scombridae; genus Scomber; species Scomber scombrus. Next base: position 1,530,086 of record NC_084986.1, on the reverse strand, counting down.
CTTCATTGATTCTTCACTATTGACTCTTTTTTATTAATTAATGTCACATTTGCAGATCTCAGTACAAATATCCAAATATCAAACCCAGAGTTAAAATCCACAAACAGTTGGATTCTGGTTTGAGAGACTGTAAGAACATTTAAACCTCACAATCATGTGACACATTCACAGCTCTCATTATCCATCCATCATCTATACCAGGGGTCACTAATAGGCAGACCCCGGTCCACAATGGCCCTCGGAAACTCACAGACCACTGTGCATAGCGAATCTTCTCCTGTGATTCTAATCAGCCAATCAGATCCATGCATGCACATGGAGTTATAAAGTTATTAGATGTGAAATTAAGTTTATGGTCTAAGTTTAAGTTAGGTTTAAAAGTAAAAAGGGATTCTTTTTCATTTTTCTAAAACTAAGCACTTCATCTAAGAAGCACAATCAATCAATTATTCTTAATTTAATACTTTAATATTTATTGAATTCTACTGTATTTATTTGACAGTCTACAGTCTATCCACAACACATAGATGCTGATGGAACTACAATGCTACTTTGAGATACATTGATAGATAGATAAAAACTTTATGGATCCCCTAGGGGAAATAACATGGACATTATGATGTTCTGGACCTTCACTTGAGGAAACTTTCACTTTCACAAATTGGACCAGAAGCCTATTTCGACTTAAATCTCAACACATTTAATTGACTTTTCTGCCGTTATCCGATATTCCGATATTCCCCAACTCTTAATTTCCGATACCGATATCACCCGATACCGATATTTGCAGGCTTTTTACACCACGCTCGGAAATGCGGAAGCCTACAGAATAAATATCGGTTATAAAAACCTGATACGATACTTCCCGATATTACATTTTTAAGTGAATATCGGCCGATAATATCGGAAGGCCGATAATATCGGACATCCCTAAAATTAAGTCATATAAAAATTAAATCTGGGCACAAATTTTTTATTCCATCACAATTTATCAACTGGAACTAAAACCCACCAGAGATTCTGTTTGAAGGGACAACAGATCTGCTCTGACTCACAATGACTACAGCAGCTAAGAAAACAGCACAGTGCTCTCATGTTATGAACATGGGAAAAAGTTAAATGGAATATAATTGCATAACGTTGAAAGGAAGAAAATTATGTTTTCTGAAACCTCAAACTATATTTTAATTCATAACTGCTACACTAGGTGGCAGCTGTCACTCAAACTAAATGCAGGTTGTTTTCAGTGCTCTCTAAGCTAGTTAGCCAAGCTAACAATGTCAGTTTGTTGTAGCTGTGTGGATCAGTTTCTTACTGCAGGTTTATGTAGAAACACCTGATGTGTCGTAGCTGTTGTCCAACAAAACACACAATCTTCAGGATCAACACTGTAGTTACCTTGTTTTATCTCTTCTCTGTTTCCATCAGGATCCATCAGCAGAGACCAGATTCTCCTGAACCCAGCTGTGTGTCCATGAAGAGTGACCGGTCTAAGGGTCGATTTATTGAGTTCAAACATGGACATCAGTCTGCTGATCACAGGTCAGACTGTAAAATCTTTATTATCCAACTCTCATCAGAAGACGTTTGATTGACTAAAACTGTTTTTACACACAATGTCCTCATGAATACAAACACACACACTCCTAAACACTTTTCTAAAAACCACAAACTTTATCTGTAGAACAGTTTTTAAACAGAGGTACAAAGTCTTTACAGAGACAAAAAATCAGAGGTCAGACAGAACAGCCGAGTGTTTTACCTGGATCCACTGTGATAGAACACAACACCTTTAACACTGAGTGTCATTATTTATTCTGAGACTTCATCTTTTCTTCACAGAGTTCATCAGCAGAGCTCAGAGGTTCTCAGTGGTCAGTCTGTCCAGCAGCATCAAACACAGCTGGACTCCATATTTATGGTGTGTAAATGTAAAGCACAGCTACTACTGCTAACTACAACAGCCACAGACTAAATACTAAACTACCATTCTGGTCCAAACAGTCTCCATGCTGCACTCTGTAGACCAGCAGCTTTTCAGTCTGTCACTGATGATCTGATGTTGACTTCTACCAGTTACATTTACATTTGATTCTGTTCCAGCTGCTGGAGGAGAACATCAGCAGATTTGTGAGGAACGAGCTGAAGAAGATGCAGAAGGCTCTGAGTCCAGATGACCCAGAATGCTTAGAGAGTCAGAGTGAGGATGAGGAGGTGTTGGACGGTGAGGAGGAAGAGCAGAGGAGGAGCAGCAGGGAGGCATTTCTGAAGATCACACTGCACTTCCTGAGGAGAATGAAGCAGGAGGAGCTGGCTGACCGTCTGAAGAGCAGTAAGAGGATTTTAACAGATTTACCATGATGGAGAGGAAATGGAGGCAACATGAGAGAGGTTTATATTTCAAACTCTGCTGTTAATATGATGCACACATCTGCATCAGATCTATGAATTCTTCTGAGCTGAAAACAGTCAGGAACTGTTTGTCATCAACTGATGAGCTGAATAGATTTCATAGTGGAGGAAAATATAAACATCTGCAGTTTAATGTTTACATTCTACCAATTTACTGTTCTATTAATTTGTTGTTTGTTCATTCAGGAAGTCGTGCTCCAGAGTGTCGACGTAAACTCAAGTCTAACCTGCAGAAGAAGTTCCAGTGTCTGTTTGAGGGGATCACTAAAGCAGGAAACCCAACCCTTCTGAATCAGATCTACACACCGCTCTACATCACAGAGGGAGGGACTGCAGAGGTCAATGATGAACATGAAATCAGACAGATTGAAACAGCATCCAGGAAACCAGACAGACCAGAAACAACAATCAGACAAGAAGACATCTTTAAAGCCTCACCTGGAAGAGATGAACCAATCAGAACAGTGATGACAAAGGGAGTGGCTGGCATTGGGAAAACAGTCTTAACACAGAAGTTCACTCTGGACTGGGCTGAAGACAAAGCCAACCAGGACATACACTTCACATTTCCATTCACTTTCAGAGAGCTGAATGTGCTGAAAGAGAAAAAGTACAGCTTGGTGGAACTTGTTCATCACTTCTTTACTGAAACCAAAGAAGCAGGAATCTGCAGGTTTGAAGAGTTCCAGGTTGTGTTCATCTTTGACGGTCTGGATGAGTGTCGACTTCCTCTGGACTTCCACAACACTGAGATCCTGACTGATGTTACAGAATCCACCTCAGTGGATGTGCTGCTGACAAACCTCATCAGGGGGAAACTACTTCCCTCTGCTCGCCTCTGGATAACCACACGACCTGCGGCAGCCAATCAGATCCCTCCTGAGTGTGTCGGCATGGTGACAGAGGTCAGAGGGTTCACTGACCCACAGAAGGAGGAGTACTTCAGGAAGAGATTCAGAGATGAGGAGCAGGCCAGCACCATCATCTCCCACATCAAGACATCACGAAGCCTCCACATCATGTGCCACATCCCAGTCTTCTGCTGGATCACTGCTACAGTTCTGGAGGATGTTTTGAAAAGCAGAGAGAGAGGAGAGCTGCCCAAGACCCTGACTGAGATGTACATCCACTTCCTGGTGGTTCAGTCCAAACTGAAGAACATCAAGTATGATGGAGGAGCTGAGACAGATCCACACTGGAGTCCAGAGAGCAGGAAGATGATTGAGTCTCTGGGAAAACTGGCCTTTGAGCAGCTGCAGAAAGGCAACCTGATCTTCTATGAATCAGACCTGACAGAGTGTGGCATCGATATCACAGCAGCCTCAGTGTACTCAGGAGTGTTCACGCAGGTCTTTAAAGAGGAGAGAGGGCTGTACCAGGACAAGGTGTTCTGCTTTGTCCATCTGAGTGTTCAGGAGTTTCTGGCTGCTCTTCATGTCCATCTGACATTCATCAAGTCTGGAGTCAATCTGCTGGCAGAAGAACAAACAACATCCTGGTTGTCTAAAGAAACTGAACAAGAATCTGCAGAGACACGTTTCTACCAGAGAGCTGTGGACGAGGCCTTAACAAGTCCAAATGGACACCTGGACTTGTTCCTCCGCTTCCTCCTGGGTCTTTCACTGCAGACCAATCAGACTCTCCTACGAGGTCTGCTGACACAGACAGGAAGTAGCTCACAAACCAACCAGGAAACAGTCGAGCACATCAAGATAAAGATCAGTGAGAATGTGTCTGCAGAGAGAAGCATCAATCTGTTCCACTGTCTGAATGAACTGAATGATCGTTCTCTAGTGGAGGATATCCAACAGTACCTGAGATCAGGAAGTCTCTCCAGGAAGAAACTGTCTCCTGCTCACTGGTCAGCTCTAGGCTTCATCTTACTGTCATCAGAAAAAGATCTTGATGTGTTTGACCTGAAGAAATACTCTGCTTCAGAGGAGGCTCTTCTGAGGCTGCTGCCAGTGGTCAAAGCTTCAAATACAGCTCTGTAAGTGGATGAAACACTGGATATATGAACTATTTCAAATATGTTTAATTTTAAATTTGATAAATAAAACATTTTGTGTTCTTTACTAATCCTTTCTACAGGCTGAGTAGCTGTAACCTCTCAGAGGGAAGCTGTGCAGCTCTGTCCTCAGTTCTCAGCTCCCAGTCATCTAGTCTGAGAGATCTGGACCTGAGTAACAACAACCTGCAGGATTCAGGAGTGCAGATTCTGTCTCATGGACTGGAGAGTCCACACTGTACACTGGAAACTCTCAGGTCAGGATACATCATCTATAATTTTGACTTGAACAATGACAATAAAGCTGATTCTGACTTGTTATACAGTTGATGCACTTGGCAGTTGCTGTTTTACATTCAGTTTAATGTCAATTATTCTACACATCTGTAGGATTCTGGTACTTACTTGATTGAAAACACTGTGTTATCAACTTTTTTATATTTCCAGTCTGTCAGGGTGTCTGATCAAAGAGGAAGGATGTGCAGCTCTGTCCTCAGTTCTCAGCTCCCAGTCGTCTAGTCTGAGAGATCTGGACCTGAGTAACAACAACCTGCAGGATTCAGGAGTGCAGATTCTGTCTCCTGGACTGGAGAGTCCACACTGTACACTGGAAACTCTCAGGTCAGGATACATCATCTATAATTTTGACTTGAACAATGACAATAAAGCTGATTCTGACTTGTTATACAGTTGATGCACTTGGCAGTTGCTGTTTTACATTCAGTTTAATGTCAATTATTCTACACATCTGTAGGATTCTGGTACTTACTTGATTGAAAACACTGTGTTATCAACCTTTTTATATTTCCAGTCTGTCAGGGTGTCTGATCAAAGAGGAAGGATGTGCAGCTCTGTCCTCAGTTCTCAGCTCCCAGTCGTCTAGTCTGAGAGATCTGGACCTGAGTAACAACAACCTGCAGGATTCAGGAGTGAAGATTATGTCTGCTGGGCTGGAGAGTCCACACTGTACACTGGAAACTCTCAGGTTAGCATATATAATTCACTTGTTTTGAACAATGGCAATAAAGCTGATTCTGGCTTTTTATACAGTTGACAGTTGCTATTTTATAGTCAGATTATTCTCAATTATTCTGCACATATGTGGTATCTTGGTATTTATATGATTAAAAAGTGTGTTATCAACCTTTTTATATTTCCAGTCTGTCAGGATGTCTGATCACAGAGGAAGGCTGTGCTTCTCTGGCCTCAGCTCTGCGCTCCAACCCCTCCCATCTGAGAAAGCTGGACCTGAGCTACAATCATCCAGGAGACTCAGGAGTGAAGCTACTGTCTGCTGGACTGGAGGATCCAGACTGGAGACTGGACACTCTCAGGTATGGACAGACAGATGGACACTCTCAGGTATGGACGTAACAGTTTGATGATCATATGATGTGAGTGAAACCTCTGTAAAAAGCTAGTAAGTCAACCGAAAGTTATTCTTAGTTAAACTTTCATGATCTCATGGTGTCCCTGAACTCATCAAAAGAGAGTCCAACTGTTATTTTCTTATATATGTTTTTACTGTTTATTATAAAGAAGTTCACTTGTATCACGAATGTTATTTAGAACTTTATAACCCTTTGTTTCTTCTTATTGTGTCTTTCATTTATTATTATTATATTCAAACCAAATTAATGAACAAACGCATATAATTACAGTAAAATGTTTTGCTGCCTTAAAGGTTAATTTATTTTCTAAATTCAAAGTTACTTCTTGATGGCTCTGTGGTTAGCACTGTTGCCTTACAGCAAAAAGATCTTGGGTTCAATACCCAGCTGGAGCAGTTTTAAAAGGCCAAAAGTATCAAGCAGGCAGACAAACCAGTATAGAAAACAAAGCAGCGGTCTCAGTCAGCTGGCGAAAGTTTCAATAAACATTAACCTAACGTTAATGTTTATTAATTATTCTTTTGAAATCAGCAAAACTACCCAATACTATTTATTTGTATCTATTTATTCATGTTTTAATATACTACTGATTTATGATAGTTGCATTGGCTCTGGGATTCCTGGGGAAAAGGGGATCTCCTATCATTATTATTATTATCATTATTATTATTAATAATAATAATAATTAATTAATTTATAATTTATTTTTTTAATTTTTAATTTTTAATTTTTGTATTATTATTTATTTATTTATTTTCAGTTCTGCTACTCCCCCTGGCTTACTTTTCCAGGGGCTAGAGGGTTGATAGAAGGGAAACTGGTGGCATGGGGGGTGGGGACTTATTCTCCCCTTTGCCATACGCCTATAGGCGAGTAGATTCCCCTCCTGTAAATGACAAATATATAAATAATAAAAAATCTTTTGCAGGCTACATTAAAGGCTACATACCTTTCTACAGAGTTCAACACACACACAAGAGGTAGGGAGAGAGAAACCCACGCAGGTACCGGCATTTACCTGTGACCCCACTAGCATTAGTCACAGAAGTGATGCATCGGGGGTCAGAGAACGGGGGGGGGGGGGGGGACTGCCGTTCTTACACTCAGCCCGCCTCCAGTGATTGGCTATCAGCAACGCTCAATTAATTTCAGCAACACAGTGCATAGAATAAATAAACATATTTCTATGCTGCTACACATCCTTGAAAAAGTTGGTCCTCAGTGGCTGCTCACTATGCTCCTATAGGATGGTTAAATGAAGAGACTGAATTTCCAACAACTTAAAAATGCTTCTTTTGTCTCCTTTTGATATTGAAGTGATGACTGGCTCTATCCTCAGGACAACATGCAGAGATCAATATTTAATATAGTGATTTATCATGTGGGAGGACATATTTCTTCATCACATCTTCTTCTTCAGGTCTTTTCCTCTCAGACTCAGAATCCAACAGACAGTTGAGACAGATGAGTTTCAGCCTGTTTCTGTGTCACTCTGACAAACTGAGGAACACTGCTTCATGTTGAACAGCAGTTAGGACTCATGTTGGATAGAAAATCATTCTGACTGTGTTTCTTCCTCCAGGGTGGACCATGGTGGAGAGCACAGGTTAAAACCTGGTCTGAAGAAGTGTAAGTGTGGATTGAATTTGATTCATGACAACTAAACAGCACACAGTCAGTTTCTCTTTAAATACAAAGTTGGTCTTTGTGGTATTTATTCATTAAAACATTACTGACAAAATGTGTCATCATGAAACTTTATAGAAATGAACAACAGATCAGAAGTTAAACAGAGAATAAATCCATCAGGTGTGTCAGATGATAAACTGCTGCTGTGTTGTTTCTTCTTCTCTTCATCAGATTTCTGTGAACTCACACTGGACACAAACACCGTACACAGAAAACTCAAACTGTCTGACAACAACAGGAAGGTGACACATGTGTATGAGGATCAGTCATATCCTGATCATCCAGACAGATTTGACTGCTGGTCTCAGCTGCTGTGTAGTAATGGTCTGACTGGTCGCTGTTACTGGGAGGTCGAGTGCAGAGGATGGGTTAATCTATCAGTGAGTTACAGAGGAATCAGCAAGAAAGTACGCAGTGCTGACTGTTTGTTTGGGTGGAACAATCAGTCCTGGAGTCTGATCTGCTCTGATGAAGATGGCTACTCTGTCCGTCACAATAAGAGAGTAACATCCATCTCCTCCTCCTCCTCCTCCTCCTCCTCCTCCTCCTCTTCCTCCTCTGTCTTTAACAGAGTAGCAGTGTATGTGGACTGTCCTGCTGGCACTCTGTCCTTCTACAGAGTCTCCTCTGACACACTGATCCACCTCCACACCTTCTACACCACATTCACTGAACCTCTGTTTGCTGGGTTTGGGTTGAGGCTGATTGGTGCCTCAGTGTCTGTGTGTCGTCTGTCTGAGGGAGAGTCTCCTCCTGTGGAGAAAAACAGTCACACTGCTGACTGAAGACAGCTGCTGAAATCACTGTTCACTCTGTTCAGCAGTGAACAATAGAAACAGGAAGTGACAGCAGCTTACTGTGTTTAAATGTTGATGGTGGACGAGGTTTCACTCTGGTTTCATTTGGATCACTGACTGTGCTTTAATGTCAGAATATAGTTTCTATTAGAAGTAGTGAAATGATCTCCTCTGGACTGAATTGATGTGTAAAAAATGTGTTGACTCTGATATTCACTTCAGTAAAGTTTTCTTGGAGCAGCATCTAGCAGCTGTTAGTGGCTGTTAGTTATTCCATTTTATCAGGATCTTGAAGTCAAGCTTTTCCTGAAAATGTCCACCAGACATCCCAGTCTGTTTGACATTAGTGTTGTTTTTGGCGACCTGTTTTAAATTTAGTCTTAGTCTAGTCTTTGTGTCAAGCTGTCGTTTTAGTTTTTATTAGTTTTAGTCACGTTCATACTTTTTAGTCAAAATTATCTGTGACTATTTTAGTCTAGTTTCAGTCAATGAAAATTGTATTTTAGTCTCTTTTTAGTAATGCAATTCTATTTAATCCAGTCAATATAGTATAAGTTCCTAGTATATAGACAAAACCACATTTTTTTTTAGCCAAACCTATTTCACAATTCAAACAAGGTTGTCTTATTATTATATTATTGTTACCTTATAGACTCAAGAATAACCGCGGCTGGCCGGCCATCGTTCCCGTTCTCTGTGTCAGTTGTCTGTCGTTAACGCTAACCTTCATTAACGCTAACCTACGCTAACCTACGCTACCGCAGCTGCATCTTCTAAATAATGCCGCGAGTGTGGATTGAGGAAGTGACGTCGAAGTGAGACACAGGAAACAGAAATACTGCAAAATAATAGAAACAACGCAACTAAACGAGACGAAATAGTTTTTATTCGTCAACAATATTGCATTATATATTTAATTACAGTTATCGTCACATGACCAGCATTTACGTTGCGTCTAGTCTCGTTTTCGTCACGTGATAAAGGTTCGTTGACGACGATATTTAGTCATAATCTTCGTTGACGAAAGCAACACTATTTGACATCAGCTCAGTTTGTTTTTAATCATTAACATCAACGTATGTTTCTATGTGATGTCATGTGTCTGACATGTATGTATATAATAACATGTATGGGCTGCTTTCCTTTAGGTTTTCTTGCCTCTGCAGGTGATGTAAATATTATCCATGTTTGTTGGGCAGCTTTGGCTGTTTTACACTTTAGTAAAAATATTCATTCACTATTATTCAGAGTACAGAGTTTTACATAATTTGCATTTTTTTCTCCTTGCCTTAATCGATGTGTAATGTTATACTACTTCTACTTGTGTATTTCTCTAATTTCAACATGTACGACAGAATGAATTTTATATGTGTGTAAATGCAAATAATCAAGTAAATAAATAGGTTTGAGAATTTTGTGAAATGTCAGTTGAATTGATATTCTTTGTTCAGAGAGGTCTAGCTGCTCCATATTTATGGAATAATATATGGAACAAAGTTATTTTACACATCAAACATTTATTTGAAGAGAGCTCACTGATAGATATGAAGTCCTTAAACAGAGGTGTGATATCAGTGATAACAGCTTCCTGTAATACTCACAGCTGACATACTGTCTGAAGGGTAAAATCAACCTACCAACCACCTCTAATAATCAACTCAAACAATGAACCTTTCACCAAAAAACTTCAAAAACCTGCAAGACTCTGTTAAACACTGATGATAAAAACCCTCCATTCAACCCAAAACTGGGAAAAAGACAAGCTGTTACCATCAATGTCAACTATTAACACAACTGACACTAAAATACAACTGAGTCAGTATAAAATGAATAATGAGCCAATTGTGCTGTAAAAACAGACTGTTGGTGGCTTCAGCTCCGATCTGAACACATCACATAAAGACTCAAAGAAATATCAAAAAAACAAGGTGACCACTTTAATTGTCATTGGGCCCCATTCATCAGTTGTACCTGCCAGTGTTAGTAACCCTATTAGCATGCTAACATATACAGTGCTCACTCACTCACAGTCACATATAATCATACCTAAACCTTTACATACTGATTTTCAAAAATGCTGAAACCACCATTAAAAAATACTGTTTATTCATCATTCATTGAAAAAACCTAAAGATTACACTCTCTCTGCTCTCTGAAAGCCTCATTAAGGATTAATCACTGATTTATGAATGGCTGATGGGGTACACATCAATGATTTGTGGTTCAAAAATTATGTATAGAGACTAACAATGAAGGGATACTGAGAAATGCCCAAATATGAACAGTATGTGAGGGTTAAATACAGGCGGGAGTTCCAGTCCTCTGAAATGAGGCCAACGCGGAAGTAACTCAAAACTGCCTTCTATGAAACGGCCACCAGGGGGCGACCGTTTTGGTGTCAAAAGGACTTCCGTCTCTATACAAGTCAATGGAGAATTCACCAACTTCTCACTTGATTTCTAACCTCAGTAAACGTTTTCAAAATGTGTTTATGGTCTCAATCGCTAGTTTAAAGCCTTCTTCAATGCAGTATGATGTTCATTTGGGACATTTTGGCCTCCCTGATTTTATATGTGACGATAAAGCAGGGTATGCATTAGGGCGTGGCTACGTCGTGATTGACAGGTTGATTGATTCACAGATTCAGGAGGGCGCCTCATGCTCCTCCTGATGCCCATATAAGTAGAATCCCTGTTTTTATTTTTCCCAGCCCTAACCCTAACCCTGAAATTTTCAAGATGGCGCTGCTCAGATCCGAAACTATTGGCCTCCGAGCAGCAGTCCACAAACCAATGGTTGACGTCACGGATGTTACGTCCATTTTATATACAGTCTATGGTTAAATAACAACCTGCCCCCTCTGCTGGTGAAGACAATAACTCCACCCACACCAACTCCACATCACATCTACCTCACACACTTCACTCTGATATTTAAAGATAAAAAGATCTCTGCAAGACTACATACGCTACCTTTACCTCTGCTGTGTAACCCTTCACACATCACACCCTCACTGTTTCCTGTGTGTGTTTACTGTATATACTTCTACATTATTTATCTGTTTATTTTGAAACCTCTTTTATTTACAGCTATTATTAATATTTATTTATATGAATGACTGACTCAAGCAGCAGTAACTGGCATTAATATGATATTTTTTTGGTTACCATGGTGATTTTTATACTCTACTACTGTTTTTATGTCTATGTTCTTATTGTAGGGTTTTGTTGGGTATTGTCTATTTCTTGTCATATTTTTTCATTTTACGTCTCTAAATCTGTCCTGTATTTATGTACTCAGCACTGTATTATGTCAGAATGCAACTAATGATTATTCTTATTATTTTCTCCATCAATTGATTAGTTGTTTGGTTGATCAGAGTTTCAGCTTGTAGTGTCTTCTCAGTGTATTTTCAAGAATTACAGACACTTGTCTCTGTCAGTGGTTTCTGACTCACCACGCTTTGTTTCAAACAATCACAATCATCTCTGTTATGTTGCATCACATCCATTTATTTTCATAATGCTGCGTTCAGTATTTAAACTTTTTCCTTACAAAAACAAACAAAAGAGCTTGCTGTGTGTTCAAAAGACATCACAGATCTCCTCTTCTCATCATGAGTTCAACCCACCTGTCATTCATTCGATCTATCGATCCCACTTCTTTACCACAGATGTGCTGCTATTGGATCCTACCGCTTCCACACCCATTACACACAGGATCCGTCACGCTCACCTCTTTACCACAGATGCAATACTTATTAATGGACAGCAGGGGGAGACCTTCAACCACACATATGCATAAATAATATCAAAATAATTAAGTGAGTTCTCTTACATCCATCAAGGTAATTAATCAAACAATAATATCATAATATAATTTATTTATCATATTTTTGGCAAACACCAGACTTTATTATTTGGTTGATAAAGATTTATACTGTTTGTTCATGTTTGACTTTTGTTCCAGATTCTTGGTTCCAGAGTTCAGAGCTGCTGTTCTGTCATCAAATTTCCTTAAAGAATACTTCAGGTTAAAGATGAATACAGAGAGTTGAGACTGTTTGTGTTACTAACCAAACTGGTTAAATGTTATTTTCTGTTAAATTATATTTTATAATGTTGGTAACCTTGTATTGGAGTGCTATGTTGGCAGGGCTCCTTCGAAAAAAGAGGTTTTAATATTAAGAGATTCCTGGATAAATAATCTTTTTTTTTTTTAAACTGCTGTCAGTCAAACATTTGTTCCTCTTTTGTTTCTCTCGTATATTAAAGCTCTGAATTTCGTGAAAAATCAAACTGCAGTGCAACTATTTAGCATTATAGAAAAAAATGATTAAAAAAATTAACCCAAGCCCTTTTCATTTATTCACTTTTAACTTAATTTTATGTAATGTTATTTCGTTATTATTTCGTTAATTTATTTGTCTTTTCTGTATGCAGCTATTCCTTTATAACATAATGATCTTGGTGTCATGTTTGTATGAATAAAAATTATTGAATAAAAAAAACTCGAGACTTCCTGTTTAAATACAATTTTTTTAAAACCCTCCCACTGTCAGTTCCATGTTTGTTCCTCTTTTGTTCGGTTTCCACGTTGAAGCTGTCGATTAATTCTTCCGCTTGATTCAGATGATTTTCAGCATCTAAAGGTAACGTAACCAACAGTTTCATCATGTTTGTGTCAGCAGCTGTTAAAATGATCTGATAACATTACAGATGGAAGTTATACTGATGACTTATGTTGATGTGTTGACAGTAGGCTACTGAGGAAATGATGACTTTTTGTTAACTGTATTCTTAAAAAAAAAGTCTTCAATCCAATAATCTGAATTTTATGCTTAAATGTTTTAAACATTATTTTTTGACAGATTAATTCGATTATAAAGTTAACTTTACTTTAATAAAGTAACTTTAACTTCAGTTTCGCGTTTAAATGTGTTTTTGAAATATTTGTATGATGTGGTAAAAAAAACTACAAAACGAAACTATGCGGGCGTCTGATGAAAGAGACATTTTACAGCCTTTGAGGTGTTTCAGCTGAACAGCCGCTGATGGATCACAGCAGACTCACAGCAAAGTGCCTGAATGAATAGCATTCAAACACTTCAGTTTAAGTTTCATTTACCCTTTGGATTGGACTTTGAATTATTTTAAATACGTGGACGCATCGCTCTGTGTGATGGTCTCTGCTTTCATTATTAGCTGATTATTATACTCTATACAGCTAAATGAGAGCTGCAGGTTTACTATTGATGTGAGATAATGTCGGTTCAAATGATTTAGAAGTTCTGATTATTCTTGAATAACATTAAAACTACATCAGCGGCGCGCAGGTGGTCGAGTGGTTAGAGCGCGTGCCACATACGCAGCCGACCCCGGTTCGGATCCCAGCGGAGGTCCTTTGCTGCATGTCACTTTCTCATGTTTTCCTGTCTGTCTACTGCCTATGCCAAAAAAAACCTACATCAGCTAGTTGTGTTGAGAAAAGCTCCCAGTAGAACCAGTGTGTGAAATAAAGTGGTGTGACTGTTAGTTAGTTAGTTAGTTGTTGTGGGGCTGTTTGTATTTTGCTGCTCTTATAGACTGTAAAGATGCTCTTTGTGAGTGTCAAATAAGTGCTGGCAATACAACTTATTTGTACTCAAACATGTCCTTTTATTTTCTCCAGTAACATCATGAGAACACAGTAAGATTTCTCAGCTTAACTTGCTGGTACTTATGACTCCGCCTAGCTCCTTATTCTAGGTTCCTGATTGGTTACATGGGGTATCTGTCTACCTGTATTACCCAAACTCGCCCTCAAATTATCATCCTTTTGGGTCATACAGTTATAACCAACAATAACTTGACATTGTACAGGAACTGCGTCCAAATCCTTACTGTTTATCAGTCACTTATGTTTTAAGGCTTTTTAATTTATATAAATAATTTTTCACGTTGAGATTTTGTGACATCTTTTAATTATGATTATTTTTTCTATTTTAAGTATGAATACAGAGGATCATAATATGGAGCTCTTACCTGTAGTTCAATGAAGATTTACATGAATATGAACAGCTGTAAAACAAGTTTTATAATGAAGGAAGAATGAGATTTGAAATAAACATTGGATCATAAAACAAAGTGAGGCCAGCCAAGTGTAGTCAGATACCTACAGCTGCACAGAACAAACAGAGACTGTGTGGCATGTGGAGAAGTCAGACAGTAACCAGGATCATGTTAGAATCATATCAATATCCTGCTTACATGTCATATCTGCAAATGATTCAAATCACACACAACAGGCAGTAGGGTGCATGTTAAGATACTAATACACAGATGATGGTGATCACACAGAACAGAAGCTCGGTCCACACATCAACAGTTTTACTTACTGGGGGCCTCCCTTGAGGAGCTGTAGGATGGGTAGAGGAACACTGAGATGTGGTCTGAATGTCTAAAGTATGGCCGGGCGCAGCCTTACAGGCGTCCTTGACGTTGCTGTACATCTGATCAACAGTGTTATTCTCTCTTGTTGGGACGCGCACATGTTGATGATACTGGGGGAGAACATTCCTGAGGTTGCAGTGGTTAAAATCACCGGTTACAATGAACACAGCATCTGAATGTGCCGTCTCCTGTGTGCAGATGACGTCATGCAGTGTCCCTAGCAAGGTCATGTGATCCGCCTGTGGCAGAATGTAGAGAGCCAGCAAAAACACAGCACTGAACTCCCTATAATGTCCTCTGGTCTTCTCTGAGGCTGATGTGTGGTCTCTGTGGTGGAGAAAGTGTGTGGCGCAGGAGAGCCGAGTCTGGCACCAAGCCAGGATTCCTTGATAATACGAGCACGATATTCCCTTATTTCACGTTGGGTTGGAGTCCTAGCTCTCAGCTCGTCCAACTTGTTTCCTAGTGAGCTTACATTTGCTAGAAGCAGGCTAGGTAGTGGTGGTCATGTAGCCCTAGCCTTTAGCCTAGCATATAGCCCCCTACTCTTGCCTCTCCACCTCTGGTGCTCTGCTTACCAGTGGTGCCACTCCTGCCATGTGTTACTGTGGCATATGTGAATTGTACACTTAAGATACAAAAAAACACTAATACACACACAAAGTTACGTTGGTGTCGGAAGAGTGAGACAAAGATGTCAGCCTTATTTTAATAACATAGTGTGAACTGTTGATGTGAAAACAATGAAAGACATTTCTTCAGTGTGTGTTCAGTTCTTTGGGGTTCTGTTTCCAGCAGACAGACAACAGTGACATTAGTTTGTGGACAGATGAACATGAGTTTCCAGTGAAATCTGTCAGATTGTTTCATGTCCTCACAGAGAGTCTTGGCAGGTTCCTCCTGTGTGTTTGGACCTGAACTCTGCTGCAAGCTTCACTGCTTTAATATAATCTTGATGCTTTTGGACTTTGACTGTGAAGTTATGAGAGTGTGACAGCGTCCTCAGATTGATGATGAAGGACTGATGAAGGAGAATCAGCTGCAGCTTCTCTCTGTGTTTCCTCTACAGGTGAAGGTAGAACCACTCTGTGACCACATGTGAATCTGAATTCACCTGGTGAGTATTTTCTTCTTTCTGACACACAGCTGGATGAACATATATGCATGTCATCAGTTTTTAAACACAAGTGAACTATAACTTGCTGCATATGAGCTCTGTAGTGAGCTCTGTTTGTGTGAAGGTGTTTCTCTGCTATGGATCAGTGTGAGGACAGAGAGGAGGGAGTCCCT
This sequence comes from Scomber scombrus, assembly GCF_963691925.1. NCBI lineage: Eukaryota > Metazoa > Chordata > Actinopteri > Scombriformes > Scombridae > Scomber > Scomber scombrus. Next base: position 1,514,068 of record NC_084986.1, on the reverse strand, counting down.
CCCTCTAAAAGCTCTCTGTGTGGGGAACATGACAGCCAGACCAAAGCTTGGAGATAAGATGAGGACCCTTTTCCTTCAAAGCCCTTCAAAAATGGAATAAGCTCCCCGCCAATCTGAAAAGACTTCCACATTTTCTCTTGTGAAGTTAAAAAATGGAATTTAAGTAAGCAGTCTTATCATTACATTCTAATGACCTATATTCTGTTATGTTTATTCCTGTGAAGTATGTGTGTCTGTGTGGTTATGAATAGTATGTTGGCTTATTTGAGTAGTGATGTCTGGTTTTACTCTCTGTTTTATTGTTTCGTTAACCTGCTCAGGGACTGCAGATGGAAATTAGCTGGTAGCTAAACCTGGTACAAAGCATCTTCTTTCTCTTTTGAGATTAAAGTACTTTGTACATTGTTCCTGATATAAATAAAGTTAAATAAAAAATGTTTATTGGCCAAATCCCTGTTCTCCACTCACATTGCTCCACCATCATTATTCACATTCAAAGCTCTGTGTGTGTTGTGTTGAAGATCAAGGAAGCGGCGCAGACTAGACTCTGATGAACACAACCAGCCGTCTGAAAAGTTCAACGATGGACATAAATCTGCTGATCAGAGGTAAGAATGTAAAGTCATGAACCACTTCTAATTCTTTCTCTGTAGTCTTAAAAACATGAACTACAGCACCACATCATCAGATCTCAATATGTTTTAAGGTTGATATGATAGTTCTGACTGATTGTCTGACATCAGATTTCTTCTTAGTGATGTCACTGTGGTCTCACCAGTGGTGACTTTAGACCCATTTTAGGGGTGCTCCAGTACTGGACATTATGCAGAAATTATTTTATTTAATTTTTTACTTTTTTGGTTCCTTCCTCTCCCCTCTTATGCTCAGTTCAGTTCAGTTGCTTTTATTGTCCCCTAAGGGAAACTTGACTTGCAGACAGGTTAAAAATGAGAAAAACTATCAAAAACATAATCACACAAAACAAGACAGACAAATCACAAGCAACAATCAAGTCTGGATGAATTGAAACCACTAAGAAAAGAATTTAAAACTGTGATTCAGTATTGTGCAAATTTAGCAGGGTTGTCGCTCTGGGGACAAAGGAGTTTCTGGTCCTGTTACATTTATAAAATGGAACTCTAAATCTCTGACCAGAGGGGAGAGGGGTGGCTTGCACAGTCTAGTATAGACCTATAGCTTTATTGAGGACCTGCTTCTCAAAGATAGCTGTCAGAGAAGTCTGCGGGATTCCAATAAGTTTACCAGCGACTTTCACGATACCAAACCTGGCGATTAAAAGAAAAAGTAAGCACAGATTCAGTAAAATACAAAAGAGACATCAGTTTCTTGTCCACATTAAAAGAATTCAGCTTTCTCAAGAAGTACAAACGTTGTTGTCCCTTCCTACTATTTGATTTAAATGGACTAAACTCTTGAAGTTATGGACCAGTAATTAATATTCCCCCACCAGTCTGTTTACTTTGATCTCCTCCGACTGGCTGATTTTCATGTAGTGATAATGACGCTCTCAATTGAAATGAAACCGAAATATGTTTATAACTGCATCTTGTCACAGAAAGTAGAGTTCTTGCTCTTCAAGATGAGACAAAATTATTATGAATCGGGGGGATAAAGCGGGTAGATTATTGGTAATCAATCTTAAAACAGAAAGAACTGTCATCTATTGTCTCAGCCATTAGATCAAAGGAGGGAGATTTAAAAGCCATGTCTGTAGATATTAAGAATATGATCGGCTACCAGCTACTTTATCAAAAGCTTTAATTACACTGATTCTTAAAAAGGATAAGGATCCATGTGATTGTAAGAACTATCATCCAATTTCCCTTATTCCATTAGATACCAATATGTTCTTTGCAAATAGGCTTGAGTAGGTAACAACCTCTCTAGTGCATGAAGATCAGGTGGGTGTTATTCGGAAATGTAGTGCAGCTGACAACATTAGGTGCTTTATTAATTATTATGTGGGCAGTCTCAAATTCCAATTTACTGATTGCTGCCATATCGCTTGATGCTGAAAAACCGTTTGATAGGGTGGAATGGAGGTTGTCGCTTAGTTTGGTTTTAGGAAAAAATGTATTAAATTGGTGCATCTGTTATATAATTGACCAGAAGCAGCAGTGCAGTTAATGGGTACATATCATTACATTTTAAATTGGGGAGGGGCACACGTCATTGAAAATTAATTAAAACATTTATTTGGAAAGAGTCGGTGGAAAGAGGTATCTTCAGATTAGAAAATGTATACAGCAACAATACACTTAAGTTGTTTGATGACCTAAAAATCAACATGATCTACCTAAAACCCAATTCTGGAGATATCTTCAGCTACACCATGTGTTGCGAAGGTTAACACCACAAACACACCAAAGAGCGGTGAAAAGCGGCCTTCAGTCTGCTCTGTGTGACTTTTGAGTTTTGAAGTGAGATGTTGTATGTGCATGTGGATAAATACTTGGATATTTATTCTGCTTCAAGTTCAAACCCAACTCACACAAGTGATGAAATAGGCTGTTCATGTCAGGTACATAGGTGACATCATGATCACTCCCCTCAAATAAACCAGAGCAACAGCAAGAGCAATGTGTCTCTCCATGGTGCAAATAATCTCTTATTAAGGATATTATTTAGAAGAATTAATTTTCCATTGAAAAAATAATGTTTGGTGGGATGACATGTTTTTTTTTCTGCTGTTGCTTACTGAATTGTTATACTTATTACCTACATGCATTCATTAATATTTCTATCTCCACTGGGGAGAAATAGGAGGACTGAGCTTTTTCTTTCACCTGTTGCCATGGTGAATCGTGTTATCTGTGTTGATGAGTCAAAGTCAAAGTGGCTTTAATGTCAATTCTTCACATGTCAAGACATACAAGGAATCAAGAGTACGTTTCCCACTCTCCCACAGTGAAACATAAAGTGCACAGGCAACAGATGACAAGACATTTCCCTATTCTAAAGTAAACATATAAACATATATAAAGTAACACTTTAAACATATAAACATATAAACATAGCCAGTAAAAGGTAAGATATAAAAAGAAATGTGCAATGTAGGAATTTACTGAGTATGACTAGAAGTAGTAGCATACTATATACAGTTCTGTATAAGTTATGATAGTGCAAAAGGCAATTTGGTAAGGCAGCAAAAATGTTCAGCTTCCTGCCCGTCTGCAGGATATGGCTGGAGGGAGTGAGGGAAGAGAATTTAGGTTTCTGACAGCCTGGTGTATGAAACTGTTTCTGAGTCTTTTGGTGCGGCTACGGAGGCTCCTATACCCCCTTCCAGAGGGTAGGAGGCTCCTATACTTCCTTCCAGAGGGTAGGAGGGTGAACAGACTGTGTGCGGGGTGGCTGGTGTCGCACACAATAGAGGTAGCTTTACGGATGAAGCGGGTGGCGTATGTGTCTTGTAGGGAGGGGAGTGGGGCACCAATGATCTTACCAGCTGTGTTCACTATGCGTTGCAGTGTTTTCCTGCTGTATGCAGTACAGCCACCGCCCCACACAGTGATGCAACTGGTCAGGATGCTTTCAATGGTGCCCGGTAGAATGAGTTCAGGATGGGTGTGGGAGCTTTCGCTCTCTTGAGCTTGCGCAGGAAGTAGAGGCGCAGCTGGGCTTTCTTCGCCGGTGATGCAGAGTTGGTGGTCCAGGAAAGTTTCTCACTGATGTGCACCCCCAGGAATTTGGTGGGGCTTACTCGCTCCACAGCAGCACCTTCGATGGTCAGTGGTGGGTGTTCAGTGTGGCCTTTCCGGAAGTCAATCACAATCTCCTTTGTTTTGCTGACATTCAGCAGGAGGTTGTTGTCACTGCACCACGTGGTCAAAAGGTTGACCTCCTTCCTGTAGTGGGCCTCGTCGTTCTTGGTGATGAGACCCACCAGAGTTGTGTCATCCGCAAACTTCACCATGTGATTGGTGCTGTGGGTTGGTGTGCAGTCATGAGTCAGCAGGGTGAAGAGCAGGGGACTGAGCACACAGCCTTGTGGGGCCGCTATGCTGAGCGTGATGCTGCTCGAGGTGTTGTTGCCGACTCGTACTGCTTGTGGCCTCTTGCTGAGGAAGTCCAGTGTAGTTTTCTGAGGTCTTGTGTTGTTTGTTTTCTCGAACCGTGCAAAGAAGCGGTTGAGGTCATTGAGCAGAGAGATGTTGTCATCGCAGGTCTGTGATGCAGGCTTGTAGTCCGTTATGGTCTGGATGCCCTGCCACAGGCTGCACGTGTCTCTGCTGTCCTTGAAGTGGCTGGTGATCTTTTTTGAGTAGTCCTTTTTTCCCTTCTTGATGCCACGGGACAGGTTGGCCCTCGCTGTTCTCAGGCCAATTCCATCCCCGGCTCTAAAGGCTTTGTTTCTGGCCTTCAGCAGCTGATGGACAGCCCCTGTCAGCCATGGCTTCTTGTTAGCCCGGGTGGTGATGGTCTTTTTGTGGGACACATCGTCTGTGCATTTGCGGATGTAAGCGAAAACAGTGTCTGTAAGCTCTTCATTGTTGTTGTGTGTAGCTGATTGTTTGAACATGGCCCAGTCCGTTGTCGCGAGGCAGTCCTTAAGTGCCTCCCTTGATCTGTCTGGCCACACTGTGATCACTTTACGAACCGGTTTTTCCACTTTCACCCTGGGCCTGTATGCTGGGAGGGGAGGGGCACACGTCATTTAAAATTAATTAAAAAAAACATTTATTTGGAAAGAGTCGGTGGAAAGAGGTATCTTTAGATTAGAAAATGTATACAGCAACAATACACTTAAGTTGTTTGATGACCTAAAAATCAACATGATCTACCTAAAACCCAATTCTGGAGATATCTTCAGCTACACCATGTGTTGCGAAGGTTAACACCACAAACACACCAAAGAGCGGTGAAAAGCGGCCTTCAGTCTGCTCTGTGTGACTTTTGAGTTTTGAAGTGAGATGTTGTATGTGCATGTGGATAAATACTTGGATATTTATTCTGCTTCAAGTTCAAACCCAACTCACACAAGTGATGAAATAGGCTGTTCATGTCAGGTACATAGGTGACATCATGATCACTCCCCTCAAATAAACCAGAGCAACAGCAAGAGCAATGTGTCTCTCCATGGTGCAAATAATCTCTTATTAAGGATATTATTTAGAAGAATTAATTTTCCATTGAAAAAATAATCCAGTCCGTTGTCGCGAGGCAGTCCTTAAGTGCCTCCCTTGATCTTTCTGGCCACACTGTGATCACTTTACGAACCGGTTTTTCCACTTTCACCCTGGGCCTGTATGCTGGCATTAGCATAACAGTGATGTGGTCAGATAGTCCGATGTGGGGGAGGGGGGAGGCCTTGTAGGCTCCTTTGTGTGGGGTGTAGACCAAGTCCAGGATGTTTTCTTCCCATGTTGGGAAATTGACATGTTGATGAAGTTTTGGTAGGACAGTCTTGAGATCAGCATGATTAAAATCTCCAGGGATGATGGTAAAACCATCTGGGTGTGCTGTCTGTTGTTCGCTGATGGCCTGGTATAGTTCACAAAGTGCTGCATTCCTGTCACCGTAGCTGGAGGTTGGAGGTATATAGACTGCGACTAACAAAATCGCAGTAAATTCCCATGGCAGGTAGAAAGGACGGCACTTTATGATCATCACGTCTCTTACCGGGGCTGGAGTCGCAGAGACGCTACGTCTCCTTACCGGGGCTGTAGTCGCAGAGTAAAAACTCTTGGTAAAAACTGAGGGCTTAGTTACCTTGACTCAGAGTTGATTGAACGAACTCTTATCACCTGTTCTGAAGCCAAAAACTCTGAGTTTGACAGTTGAGTTGGTCAACCTACAGTGAAGGTTTTAACTCAGAAATTGTTAAACCTGCTTCCTGAAACAGGCCCCTGATGTTGTCCTGCTGTCAAAGACCTCATAGCAGGAGATCATGTTCGACCCAAAACATTTTCGTCATCATGCGTGTAGCGAGCCCTCCAATTTTCATTAGATATCAACAACATTGCCTCTTCAATCATCAACCATGGCTGAGATCACTTACTCTTCTCTCTCATATGTGTCCCTGAGGCTCCTGAGGCTCTTCCATTTCCTGCGACACACATCAACTGAAAAGAACACACTGTTGAATCTATGCCGGGAGAGTCAGCCGGTTTTTTTTGTTTTTTTTCTTCAAAACTTCATAAGGGAAAGCCAGCTATGCAGGGGCTATACGTCAATGACGTCGGGAGAATCTCAACGCTGATAGGCTGTCGCGGCACGGCGTCACGCGTTGTCGCTGCAAAAGTTCAAAATGTTCAACTCGCACTTTGACGCGACTTAGCGTTTTATCGCGTCTTTGCATTGACTTTACATGTAATCTCTACGCGCGATATAGCGTTTGGTCTGAACACCCCTTAAGCTAGTTAGCCAAGCTAACAATGTCAGTTTGTTGTAGCTGTGTGGATCAGTTTCTTACTGCAGGTTTATGTAGAAACACCTGATGTGTCGTAGCTGTCGTCCAACAAAACACACAATCTTCAGGATCAACACTGTAGTTACACTTGTTTTATCTCTTCTCTGTTTCCATCAGGATCCATCAGCAGAGACCAGATTCTCCTGAACCCAGCTGTGTGTCCATGAAGAGTGACCGGTCTATGGGCGAACCTATTTACTTCAAACATGGACATCAGTCTACTGGTCATAGGTCAGACTGTAAAATGTTTGTCTGTTATAATCCAACTCTCATAAGAGGAAACTGTTTTTACACACAATGTACTCGTAAATATACGCAAACACACTACTCCTACCACACTTAACAGTATAACAGTTAAGTGGTGTAGGAGGTACAAAGTCTTTACAGAGACAAATCATCAGAGTTCAGACAGAACAGCCGAGTGTTTTACCTGGATCCACTGTGATAGAACACTTTTAACACTGAGTGTCATTATTTATTCTGAGACTTCATCTTTTCTTCACAGAGTTCATCAGCAGAGCTCAGAGGTTCTCAGTGGTCAGTCTGTCCAGCAGCATCCAACACAGCTGGACTCCATATTTATGGTGTGTAAATGTAAAGCACAGCTACTACTGCTAACTACAACAGCCACAGACTGAATACTAAACTACCATTCTGGTCCTAACAGTCTCCATGCTGCACTCTGTAGACCAGCAGCTTTTCAGTCTGTCACTGATGATCTGATGTTGACTTCTACCAGTTACATTTACATTTGATTCTGTTCCAGCTGCTGGAGGAGAACATCAGCAGGTTTGTGAAGAACGAGCTGAAAAAAATGCAGAAGACTCTGAGTCCAGACTACCCAGAATGCTTAAAGAGTCAGAGTGAGGGTGAGGAGGTGTTGGATGGTGAGGAGAAAGAGCAGAGGAGGAGCAGCAGAGAGGCATTTCTGAAGATCACACTGCACTTCCTGAGGAGATTGAAGCAGGAGGAGCTGGCTGAGCGTCTGCAGAGCAGTAAGAGGATTTTAACAGATTTAACATGATGGAGAGGAAATGGAGTAAACATGGGAGAGGTTTATATTTCAAACTCTGCTGTAAATATGATGCACACATCTGCATCAGATCTATGAATTCTTCTGAGCTGAAAACAGTCAAACTGTTTGTCATCAACTGATCAGCTGAATAGATTTCATAGTGGAGGAAAACATCAGCAGTTTAAAGTTTACATTCAACCAATTTACTGTAGAATCATCTGATTGATTTCATTGGTTGTTTGTTCATTCAGGAACTCGAGATGCAGAGTGTCGATATAAACTGAAGTCTAACCTGCAGAAGAAGTTCCAGTGTGTGTTTGAGGGGATCGCTAAAGCAGGAAACCCAACCCTTCTGAATCAGATCTACACACCGCTCTACATCACAGAGGGAGGGACTGCAGAGGTCAATGATGAACATGAGATCAGACAGATTGAAACAGCATCCAGGAAACCAGACAGACCAGAAACATCAATCAGACAAGAAGACATCTTTAAAGCCTCACCTGGAAGAGATGAACCAATCAGAACAGTGATGACAAAGGGAGTGGCTGGCATTGGGAAAACAGTCTTAACACAGAAGTTCACTCTGGACTGGGCTGAAGGCAAAGCCAACCAGGACATATACTTCACATTTCCATTCACTTTCAGAGAGCTGAATGGGCTGAAAGAGAAAAAGTACAGCTTGGTGGAACTTGTTCATCACTTCTTTACTGAAACCAAAGAAGCAGGAATCTGCAGGTTTGAAGAGTTCCAGGTTGTGTTCATCTTTGACGGTCTGGATGAGTGTCGACTTCCTCTGGACTTCCACAACAATGAGATCCTGACTGATGTTACAGAGTCCACCTCAGTGGATGTGCTGCTGACAAACCTCATCAGGGGGAAACTGCTTCCTTCTGCTCGCCTCTGGATAACCACACGACCTGCAGCAGCCAATCAGATCCCTCCTGAGTGTGTCGGCATGGTGACAGAGGTCAGAGGGTTCACTGATCCACAGAAGGAGGAGTACTTCAGGAAGAGATTCACAGATAAGAAACAGGCTAGCACCATTATCTCCCACATCAAGACATCACGAAGCCTCCACATCATGTGCCACATCCCAGTCTTCTGCTGGATCACTGCTACAGTTCTGGAGGATGTGTTGAAAAGAAGAAAGGGAGGAGAGCTGCCCAACACCCTGACTGAGATGTACATCCACTTCCTGGTGCTTCAGTCCAAACTGAAGAAAATCAAGTATGATGAAGGAGCGGAGACAGATCCACACTGGAATAAAAAGAGTAGGAAGATGATTGAGTCTCTGGGAAAACTGGCCTTTGAGCAGCTGCAGAAAGGCAACCTGATCTTCTATGAATCAGACCTGACAGAGTGTGGCATCGATATCAGAGCAGCCTCAGTGTGCTCAGGAGTGTTCACACAGGTATTTAAAGAGGAGAGAGGGCTGTACCAGGACAAGGTGTTCTGCTTCGTCCATCTGAGTGTTCAGGAGTTTCTGGCTGCTCTTCATGTCCATCTGACATTCATCAAGTCTGGAGTCAATCTGCTGGCAGAAGAACAAACAACATCCCAGACATGTTTCTACCAGAGAAATGTGGACGAGGCCTTAAAGAGTTCAAATGGACACCTGGACTTGTTCCTCCGCTTCCTCCTGGGTCTTTCACTGCAGACCAATCAGACTCTCCTACGAGGTCTGCTGACACAGACAGGAAGTAGCTCTCAGACCAATCAGAAAACAGTCGAGTACATCAAGACGAAGATCAGTGAGAATCTGTCTGCAGAGAGAAGCATCAATCTGTTCCACTGTCTGAATGAACTGAATGATCGTTCTCTAGTGGAGGAGATCCAACAGTACCTGAGATCAGGAAGTCTCTCCACAGATAAACTGTCTCCTGCTCAGTGGTCAGCTCTGGGCTTCATCTTACTGTCATCAGAAAAACATCTGGACGTGTTTGACCTGAAGAAATACTCTGCTTCAGAGGAGGCTCTTCTGAGGCTGCTACCAGTGATCAAAGCCTCCAACAAAGCTTTGTAGGTGGATAAAACACTGGTGAAAACAATTTCAAACATGTTTATTTTCTAAATATGATAAATAAGACATCATGTGTTCTTTACTAATCTTTCGTCAGGCTGAGTGACTGTAACCTCTCAGAGAGAAGTTGTGCAGCTCTGTCCTCAGTTGTCAGCTGCCAGTCCTCTAGTCTGAGAGATCTGGACCTGAGTAACAACAACCTGCAGGATTCAGGAGTGAAGCAGCTTTCTGCTGGACTGGAGAGTCCACACTGCAGACTGGAAACTCTCAGGTCAGGATACAGATGTTTGATAAACAGTTAATCCTGCTTTAGGTCTATATTAGTGAAGATTTTGATCTGTGGAATTTTCCTATTAACAGAATTTTCTAAAACATTCAGTTAACGTTTTCTTCTTATTTCCAGTCTTTCAGGATGTCTGATCACAGAGGAAGGCTGTGATTCTCTGGCCTCAGCTCTGAGCTCCAACCCCTCCCATCTGAGAGAGCTGGACCTGAGCTACAATCATCCAGGAGACTCAGGAGAGAAAATGCTGTCTGCTGGACTGGAGGATCCACACTGGAAACTCAAGACTCTCAGGTATGTATAGATTTTTCAATGTAGAGAAATGAAAGGCAGTGTTTTTTGTGTCACTTGTGGGTAAATTCATTCAAAGACCATATTTACCATGATCATTTTGTTTCCTTGTAGATTTCTGTGTCATGTTGGGTATTTTCAGTATGTTTTGAGTGATGTAATCTAAACCAATCAGAGATCACTTGGCAGGGGAAGGCAGATGGAGGCTGTAGCCACATGTGTGGGAGGAGAGGTGTGTGTGGGTGTGAAGTAGAAAACGAAGGTTGAATAGTCTTTTTTCTTTAGGAAGGTTTCTAACTGAGTGAAATGACCCAGAAGTATCTAAGTGGCATCTATGATAAGAGCTAGTCAAATTCTCTAAATGCTAAGGAATAATGATTCAGTGATTCTTTTCTAATCTTCTTTAGCATAGCGTACATCTGAACATCCTTTATGAAAGTAAAGGGAACAATCCTCACCCACAATTCCTTGCAGCAGCAATATTTAATGTGGCCAACTCAAATGAATAAACCCACATTACATGTGCACAGTGATCTCTGTGTACCCTCTGTCCAAAACTGTGTTCAACAACTGAATTAACGAATACACAATACATTATACGTCTTTCTGTCAGTTAAAAAACATTTTCCCGTTTTCATCTTCAAATCAACAATAGGAATAGAAATTAAACCAAAACCAAAAAATAACTTGTTTTTTCACTGTTATTGTTATATCTATATGTTCTGCCCCTCCTGCATAAATAAAATGCTGCCATTGGCTATACTAGCTAAAGGATAGATGGATGGATGGATAGATAGATAGCTGGTTTCTGCTGTGAGGTGATGCTTTCAGATTAATGAATTCGTTAATTCATGCAGTTCTCATGATAGTATCTAGTTCAGAGATAAGCATATTATCCCAGGCCTATGAAATAAACACATTTCATTTGTCACAACCTTATTTTTAATCTTTTTGTTCCGTCTTGAAATAAAATGTGAATCTCTATGGACACTTTTGTAGGAACTGGTAATAATGGTCTCACTAAGGGGACACCTAAATGTAAGAACTAGTAATAATAGCCTCACCACGGTGAAACCATTATGTTGTAACTAGTCCTCTCATATACTAAAACTATAATGTTGGTGATAGCCTTGCTACAAGGCAACCATACCTGTAAGAGTAGAAAGGAATGCGTTTGGTTATCAATAATGATTAATAATGATCATGAATAATTATTAACAAGAAATTATAGAATAATCAATTCTAACGATTAATATGGGGCACCACCGGGATAACCGGAGGAATAACCAAACTGTCTGATTAGCCTCTATCAGTCATAAAATGGGGTGTTCAGGGACTCCACAGTCTCTTCAGACAAGTACAGGATGCAGATATGGGGGACCGTTTCTGCTGGACAAAATGGCGCAGGAGCATCGACTCGTGGTCAAAGCTCTAAAACACACTGGCTCAACAGCTACACACATGGGCCAGGGCCACTTATTCCTCTACAAAGCACATTAACACAGACCCTGGCGGGCTAAAAGAAACAGTTCAGCATATCACTGTGGCAACTGTAAAGAAAGACTCCGTCGGAGTCAAACAAAGCATATGAGGGCAAGCGTGCCCAAAAAACAAGCTTAAACAGGAATACAAAATAATACTAAACTAGTATTATACACACACTAATAACTCTGCCCAGACGACAACCTCTTACTGTCTGTTGATCTACTGGTGTAGATAGATTGGCGAGTGGTGTGTTTAATCGTTTAGGGGGTGTAGTCCAAAGCTCCTCAAGCATGCCAGTCCGTTGGCTAACGGCGCTGTTTTTCGGCTTTCTCTTGGCGGAAAAATCAGCCTCCTCTCATGGGAACGAAACATCCACAGGCTCAGAACGGGGATTAATCCAGCATTCTCTTCTGCAGGGAAAAATAGCGGCTGGTTTCGTCAGCGGCTCTTAGGGATCCAAATAACTGTTACCTTTCAGGTACACAGATGAAATCTCGTCTCGTCCCACGAAGTAGAGACGCTCCAGAGTAAAATAAAAGAAGGGTAAAGGGGTAAACAGGTGTTCATGCCTTCTTTCAGTCACCTACTGTGGCGAAGAGGAGTCTCTTCAGCGGGATAGACTATGAAAAGCATTGTTTACTGTGTGCAGCAGACTTTTATTGGCTCAGGTGACGTCAGCGGCTGGAAGTGACGTCAGGTGCCTCACAGCCAATCAGGGAAGAGAATCCCCTGGGGGTTTACATGTCACTCAAATTAGGCATTTAGTTGTGCTGTAGGCCGCAGCTTTGCCTTTCAGCACACAAAGGAAAGCTATGTGCTTTGATTCACTAAAGTCCAGGCCCAACACTTTTGTCAAATCATGATTCTTTTCACTTTAGTGTACGACTCTGTAAAGGTGTTCACACAAACTGTTACACTCTTCTCCAGCCTTTTCCTCCTTAGTCTCCAGAGAAAACCCTGAGTAAGGTTTACATACTGACACTGAAGATACTTACCATTGTTTCTAGCTCATAGTAAGTGGAGATAGTGTGCTATTATTTACTGGTTATTTAAATATATTGTAACTGCATACACTCTGTGGTCATTAGGAACATAGTTTTATCTTGTGCTTATCCTTCTAATTTAAGCCTGTAGCAACATCTATAAGTAAACTGGAACATTTAACCAGCTCAACACCAACTGCTAAGAACTCAGGATCCTGTTAACTGACATTTTAAATAATAGCTCAGTTTAAATCAGAGACATCCTAGATACTGCTTTACTGGACTCTGCTGGTCACAGCATATAACTGGAAAATGAAGGTTACATATGGACAGACAGGTGGACACTCTCAGGTACGGACGTCACAGTTTGTAGATCATGTGAGTGAAACCTCTGTAAAAAAACTAGTAAGTGGACCTAAAGTTGTTGTTGAGTTAAACTTTCATGATCTCCTGGTGTCCCTGAACTCATCAGAGGAGAGTCCATCTGTTATTTTATTAATGATGTATTTACTGTTTATTATAAAGAAGTTCACTTGTATCATGAACTTTATTTACAACTTTCTAACTTGTGGTTGTTTCTTCTTATTGTGTCTTTCAACTATTATTAGTATATATTCATGAATAAACAAATGTAATAAAATGTTTTAATGCCTTAAAGATTCATTTATTCTCTGACATCAAACTTTCTCCTTAGTCTTCATCTTGAAATCTACTTTTTTGAATGATTGTATTGTAATCAAGTCAGTTTTATTGTCTGTTGTAAAATATTCCAGGATGATGCAGCAGAGTAAATGAAAGCAGTTTTACCAAATTCAGTGTTAGTCCAGGGAACGTTGAGCATTAAGTAATCAGTTGAACGTGTTGAAAAGTTACTGTGAGACCAATTTAATGAAGTGATGATGTATGATGGCGTGTTGCCTTTCAAGACTTTATAGATGGAAGTGAACCAGTGCATGCCTCGCCTCGTGGAATAAGGTGCCCATCACACCTTTTCATATAAAGAGCAAAGATGTGTGGATTAGCTGTCCCCAGTAATGAATCTGAGAGCAGAGTGATAAACTGAGTCCAGTGGTTTTAGAGTGGAGACAGAGGCATGTCTATAGATGATGTCACCATAACCTAGAACTGATAAAAGGACTGCTTGGATGAGTTGTTTCCTGCAGGGCAAGGGGAAATTGTTTTTTTCTGGTATAGGTATCCTACTTTTTGTTTTAATTTACCTGTAAGTGTGTCAATGTGAAATTTAAATGTGAGTTTTTGGTCCAACCAGATGCCTAGATATTTGTACTCTAACTCTGTCAATATTGTGTCCTGATCGTGTGGTGATATGTAAACCATCACCTGTGAAGTTTCTTACTCTTGAAAATACCATGTATTTGGTTTTATCGGCGTTAAGGATTCATTTCAGGTTGAGAAGTGACCGGTGTAATGTGTCAAACGCTAGCTGGAGGCTGGAATTGCTGAGTGTGGGGTGTTGTAAGTGCAATACAGAACTGTGTCATCTGCGTAGAGATGGGCGTTACAATCTGTTATGTAAGATGTAATGTTATTTTCTATAAATGGTGAACAGGACAGGGCCCAGTGATGAGCCTTGTGGAACCCCCTCTGTTAATTGTAAAAAAAAAAAAAAAAAAGCAGATTGATAGTTTTCTAGGGTTACACATTGCTGTCGGTGAGATAGATAATTATGAAACCATTTTAGGGAATTGGAATCGAATCGAATTAGTTAGGTCGACAAGCAGAGCTGTACAGTATTTACCCTTGTCCATAGCACATATGACGTCATTTATAACTAATGTAATTGCAGTAGAAGTGCTATGTTTGGTTCGGACATGCTCCACCCTCAGAGCCTCAGGCTGGAGTTTGTAAATGTTTCACATTACAACCTGAATGATGTAGTTTGACTGATCTGTTAAGAGGTTACTGTAGTTGCGTATGATGTTTAAAGGAACTTTCTGACTTGTTGTTGATATTGAAGTGATGACTGCCTCTATCCTCAGGACAACATGCAGAGATCAATATTAAATATAGTGATTTATCATGTGGGAGGACATATTTGTTCATCACATCTTCTTCTTCAGGTCTTTTCCTCTCAGACTGAAAGAATCCAGCAGACAGTTGAGACAGATGAGTTTCAGCCTGTTTCTGTGTCACTCTGACAAACCGAGGAACACTGCTTCATGTTGAACAGCAGTTAGGACTCATGTTGGATAGAAAATCATTCTGACTGTGTTTTTCCTCCAGGGTGGACCATGGTGGAGAGCACAGGTTAAAACCTGGTCTGAAGAAGTGTAAGTGTGGATTGAATTTGATTCATGACAACTAAACAGCACACAGTCAGTTTCTCTTTAAATACAAAGTTGGTTTTTGTGGTATTTATTCATTAAAACATTACTGACAAAATGTGTCATCATGAAACTTTATAGAAATGAACAACAGATCAGAAGTTAAACAGAGAATAAATCCAACAGGTGTGTCAGATGATAAACTGCTGCTGTGTTGTTTCTTCTTCTCTTCATCAGATTTCTGTGAACTCAAACTGGACACAAACACAGCACACGGAAACCTCAAACTGTCTGACAACAGCAGGAAGGTGACATATGTGGAGGAGTATCAGTCATATCCTTATCATCCAGACAGATTTGACTATTGGCCTCAGCTGCTGTGTAGTAATGGTCTGACTGGTCGCTGTTACTGGGAGGTCGAGTCGAGAGGAACAGTTGATGTAGCAGTGAGTTACAGAGGAATCAGAAGGAAAGGAAACAGTAATGACTGTGTGTTTGGATATAACGGTCAGTCCTGGAGTCTGATATGTTCTGATAATGGTGGTTACTCTGTCTGGCACAATAAGACAAAAACAGCCATCATCTCCTCCCCCTCTGTCTCTAACAGAGTAGCAGTGTATGTGGACTGTCCTGCTGGCACTCTGTCCTTCTACAGAGTCTCCTCTGACACACTGATCCACCTCCACACCTTCAACACCACATTCACTGAACCTCTGTATGCTGGGTTTATGTTTGGGTCTGGTGCCTCAGTGTATGTGTGTCCTCTGTCTGAGTGAGAGTTTCCTCCTGTGGAGACAAACAGTCACACTGCTGACTGAAGACAGCTGCTGAAATCACTGTTCACTCTGTTCACCAGTGAACAATAGAAACAGGAAGTGACAGCAGCTTCCTGTGTTTAAATGTTGATGGTGGACGAGGTTTCACTCTGGTTTCATTTGGATCACTGACTGTGCTTTAATGTTAGAATATAGTTTCTATTAGAAGTAGTGAAATGATCTCCTCTGGACTGAATTGATGTGTAAAAACTGTGATGACTCTGATATTCACTTCAGTAAAGTTTTCTTGGAGCAGCATCTAGCAGATGTTAGTGGCTGTTAGTTATTCCATTTTATCAGGATCTTAAAGTGAAGTTTTTCCTGAAAATGTCCACCAGACATCCCAGTCTGTTTGACATCAGCTCAGTTTGTGTTCAATCATTAACATCAACGTATGTTTCTATGTGATGTCATGTGTCTGACATGTATGTATATAATAACATGTATGGGCTGCTTTCCTTTAGTTTATCTTGCCTCTGCAGGTGATGTAAATATTATCCATGTTTGCTGGGCAGCTTTGGCTGTTTTACACTTGGAAAAAATAATCATTCACTACTTATTCAGAGTGCATCACAATTTGTTTCTCTTTGCTGTAATTTGTACTTCGACTACACTACTTGTGTATTTTTTCTAATTACAACATGACAGAATTAATCCTATAAACATGATTTTTACACGTTACATATATTTCTGATTTAGATTTTTTTATTGTACTTCTTAATATGACATTGTTGGTTTTTTTTTATCATTAACGTTTCAGAAAAGAGAATGACAAAAGAGAAAAATACAAAGATCCTGTCCAGTCTGTTTTCTCAGCAATTTTACTTTAAGTTTTACAATGCATGATTTAAAAACAAAGTAATCATATGTACTGTATGTGGGCTGATGGTAATGATGATGTATGTGACCATATGTGATATCACTTTAGAGTAGAGAAATATTGCAGGAATATTATAAAAAAGTGATTACAGATGTGTACTATGCCACACCTGACACTGAAGCTTATCGTTCTTTCATTATTTTTGACTCTTGTTTTCACACACCCTCCTGTTTGTATTTTGGCCTAATAAAAACCCTCAAGGTGACATTTGAGTAATTTTATTTTTTTTGTTGCAAGAAGGAGCCAACTTGTTACAAATGGGGGCTCGTCTGGTATAAAACCATAGACTGTATATAAGAAACGGACGTAGCATCCGTGACGTCACCCATTGGTTTGTGGACTGCTGCTCGGAGGCCAATAGTATCGGATCTGAGCAGCGCCATCTTGAAAATTTCAGGTGCATGCCGGGAAAAATAAAAACACAGATTCTACTTATATGGGCATCAGGAGGAGCATGAGGCGCCCTCCTGAACCTGTGAACCAATCAACCTGTCAATCACCACGTAGCCACGCCCTAATGCATACCCTGCTTTATCGTCACATATAAAATCAGGGAGGCCAAAATGTCCCAAATGAACATCATACTGCATTGAAGAAGGCTTTAAACTAGCGATTGAGACCATAAACACATTTTGAAAACGTTTACTGAGGTTAGAAATCAAGTGAGAAGTTGGTGAATTCTCCATTGACTTGTATAGAGACGGAAGTCCTTTTGACACCAAAACGGTCGCCCCCTGGTGGCCTTTTGATAGAATGTAGTTTTAAGTTACTTCCGCGTTGGCCTCATTTCAGAGGACCGGAGCTCCCCGCCTGGATAAAACCAAATTACTGTTTGCTTTGTTTTCTTTCCTGAGTAAATTAATGGACCTCTGTTTGTAATTTCCTGCGTTAATTAGTGTTGGTTTGTTCCCTCGTTACCACTTTTGAGTTTGGTTGTGTTTCAGGTTTAAAGTGATGTTTTCAGTAACAATCAGTTGTTAAATCTGTCTGTTTTACACCTTGCCATTCACAAAGACACGTTAGTAGGAACATTTGAACTCTTCCCTTTTGAAACCAAGTAGCTGGAGTACTATCATAAGTTGTCTCTCTGACATCTTTAATCATTATTTGAAACTGTCACACTTGCTGAAACTTATCTGTTGTTGGCTAACTTAACTTCCAGGTGACACATGTGACATCTCACTACTTAAAGACTGTGTAAAGTAAATTCAGACATTTTCTTCTAAACACATTAAATAGGTCATAAATGTATTTCTAAAAAGGTGTAAAAACGGTTTCAATCATTTAGATTTGAATTATGGAGTTAGGCTCTGTGTTCAGGATTTAATGGGCGGGTCTGAAAATCACTGCTGCGTTACGTAAACCGGCGGTGTTTAGCATAAACCCCCCCCCCTCCTGCTTTAGCTATAAATACATTCAGCGCACACTACTACTACTACAGTTAGCTGAGTTAGCCGCCGAGCTAGCAGCTGATTTAGCAGCAGAAAGCTCTCAGACCTAGCGTCCATGTTTCTGGTAGAGGTGGTGACTTTGATTGACAGGTGACACTTGGTAGGGGGCGGGGCTTCAGCGAACTCTGCGGGCACTCCCACAGCGGCTAGCTCAGCGGGTAGCTCGCTGGCTAGCTCAGCGGCTAGCTGGGCGGCTAGTTCAGCTAACTGGCTACCTGTAGACTGTAGTAGTAGTGTGCGCTGAATGTATTTATACTTCTACAGCAGCAGTGGCGGGTTTTATGGTGATTTTCAGACCCGCCCATTAAATCCAGACACAGAAGCCTAGCTCCACAATTCAAATCTAAATGGTTGAAATGCTTTTTACACCTTTTTTAGATATACATTTATGACTTATTTAATGTGTTTAGAAGAAAATGTCTGAATTCACTTTACACAGTCTTTAAGTATATGATAAGTATGTTAATCAGTGAATCAGTGGGTTTGATGGACTGTAAAATAAACCAAAGATTTGTAGAAACATGCCCAGAACTACTGAAGCTAACGCTATCATGTCTTAACAGTTAAAACAAGGATGTCAGAGAAAAGAAAGGTAGAGACAAAGCTCTGTTAAATATTGAGTTAGAGCCATAAAGTCGATTAGCCGTCTTTACTTTTTTCAATGATCCAAACAAAGCTAACTAACTTTAATGCTGCCTGTGTGCTCTCTGTCACAGATCTCATACATTAATATTGTGTCTCAGTCTCTTTTATACAGTTGTAGGCACATGAGACTCAGCAAATATCTGTTACACCAGCATTGTGATTATTATTATTAGAGTCTAAGTCCACTGTAATTATTTCCCCCCCATTTGTTTGTGTCTATGCTGAAGGCCTCATATTGTTAGATTTTTTTTAACAGAGGCAAAACAACAGTGTACTGCAAGTCCTGTATTTAAAAAAAAACCTAAAACATATAAGTAGCTGAGTGACATGAGGCCGACAAACATCAGAGAGCAGACAGACTGGAAGAGTTTCTGTGGAAGATAAATCTTAACCCAGTCTCAGAGAATCCAGTACCATTCTTGAGTTTAGGCCTTATATAGGAAATGGAAAACGTGTATTACCAGGTCTACAAACAGCTATCACACTCACACATAAATGTAATCCATTGTCTGTGTTAATGTACAAATCCTGTGAACTGAATGTAAAGATATGATATATTGAAAAGCGGTACGTTATATATTATATATATGTCATATATCTGAGTTTAATCATGTAAATTATTCATGTGATGTTGATTTTACTGAATGAGGTCGAATAATGCATTCTGTTTCTCTTTATTAAAGTATACAATTTGAAGTCATGATATGATCAAATGCTCTGAATGGACCATGGTGATAGTGTAGGTGAAACTTCTGTGCAGTAAAACTAGAGATTAAATCATTCCAGATCATTTAGAAATGAGATCTTCACCAGTGAGACTAAAAAGCATTTGCCTGCTTTGCCCAGTTAGTAGTTCAGCTTTGATTGAATTACTTTGTGATCATGTATATATGTCACTAATGATTGTGTTTGATCCCTGTTAATGGCAGCACTCCCACAGACACATATAGGTGCCTCCAGTCTGCAGATTGAGGTTGTAAAAAGCTGCAGAGAGTATCCTCCTGATAAGACTCTTCTCTGTCACCTAACACACTATACATACAAACAACACCTTGTCTCCTCCAGCTTCCTTTCATATAAACCTGTCAGATGTTAAAGTCTATATTGTGGAAATTAAAGTCAACATGTCAACAGCAGGTCACAGGTTTGATCCCATGATCACAGCATGATTACTTTCACTTAACTACTCAGACATGAACTCTGAAGTTATGAGGAACAGAGTGAAGGGCCCAGATTGAGATCTCAGGCTCTGTAAATAATTACACGGTCAATTAGCACCATCTAGTGGACAGATAGCAGAACTACATGTGATGTGTGATTTCTCTGACACTGACTGGTTAGACCGGTTTTCACGTCACTCTGATGTTGTTTAGACTTGTAATGTGAAGTTATGAGGATGTGACAGCGTCTTCAGATCAAATGCACACAGACAGCAGGACTGACGAGGGAGAATGAGCAGCTTCTTCTCTCCCAGTGTTTCCTCTACACATGAAGGTGGAAAGTGTCTGTAAGTTGACCTGAAGTGAGTTCAGCAGGTGAGAATCCTACCAGAGAAATCTGTAAATGTCTGATGAACACCATCACTTTGATCATTGTGTTGTATCACTGTTTGACTACAGCTCAAATGTTTCTTCATGCTGACTGGATGTTTAAAACATGTTTATTCAATGTTTGCAGGTATAAAATAGTTTTTACATCTCTAGTAAACCGAATGATTTATATGTATTACTCTCCATGATTACCATGTAAAACCCACAGAGGTGTCAGAACTGGTTGAACAGCTTTGATCAACTTGGCTGAGGTTCATTTTTTAACTGTTCAAACTTCCATCTTACAACACTGAGACTGACTCTGTTGAACTGAAGCACATTTAACACAGTTCATGTCTCAACTGTCAAAGACTGCAGAATCCTTTCTAGATGGACCAGAGCCAGCTGTTAGGGACCTTAGAGGCTGCTTAGGGCCCCTCAGCCATCAGGGGTCCAAACTAACATAACATGTGAACTATGTTTTAGTTTAACTGTTAAACTTCTGTCATAGTTTAAATATTTAAAGATAAATGTAAAGATTTAAAACACAGACTTTCTTTTTCTCTCTGCACTAACTACTCAAAATCCCCTTTTATTGTTTCAGGATATAACAAAGAAGCAATTTGGTATATTACATCAATTTTGAGGATTTTTTTGAGAAATAACAGAATTGGAGGAAACATGATTATGTTGTTGAGACTACAACTAAAATATGGAGTCCATTTTACAAATGACTGATGATTGATTGTTTAAGACAAAAGACATATTTTGGTCCTGCTGTAACAACATTTACAATTATGAATTTGGGGATTGTAGAATTTATTTTGGACATACAAATATCATTTGTTGAAATAATGAATAATTGTTTTACTGCCTCATCAATGTCCATATTGTATCTGAATATTTGTGGCATGTTATTGACAGTAATAAGAACTACAGTGTGTGTGTGTGTGATGTGCAGCTGGTTGTAATGAATGAGCATGTTGTTGTGTTTGTGTGAAGGTGTTTCTCTGCTATGGATCAGAGTGAGGACAGAGAGGAGGGAGTCCCTCCCTCTAAAAGCTCTCTGTGTGGGGAACATGACAGCCAGACCAAAGCTCAGAGGTGAGATGAGGATCTCTAACTGTCCATCACTGTTCTCCACTCACATCACTCCACCATCATTATTCACACTCAAAGCTCTGTGTGTGTTGTGTTGAAGCTCAGAGAAGCAGCACAGACCAGACTCTGATGAACTCAGCCAGGTGTCTGTCAAGAATCTGCGGTCGATGTTTGAACCTAAGAAGTTCAACGATGGACATAAATCTGCTGATCAGAGGTAAGCAGAAACCTGAACTGCCAGGCCCCCCGTCCTCGTGAAGAACAAAATGAAACAAAAGGAAAATCACAGGTGGTCAGGGGTGCATGTCAGGAGGAAGAAAGCGTGAGAGCTCCTTTGCTCTTCCCTATTAAGGAGAAGCAGGTCCACCCACTAATCAGCTCATCAGAAGCACTTGAAAGTAAGAAGAGAAAAGGGAGTGGGAGCATGTAACAACTACAGTGCCACATCAGATCTCATTGGTCCAGATGTGGGTATGAGTGATTTACGAGGATTTGCTGCATTCACCAGTTTTGTTATATTTAGGATTTTCTCTTAGGTACGCATAAAGTTTACAAATGGTACAGACCTGAAGTAACAGTCATGTGCAACCAAGCTGCTGTTTTCCAAAGCAATAAAACATGACTTGTTGCTGTCTAACTGTATAATGGCAGTGTGCCAACAATATCATGTATTTTGGGGGGAAACTGACAGAGAACTGACATCAATCAATTAATGAACACATAAAATCTCCACATGGATATCAAAACCAAACATCACTGTATGATAAAATACATCCAAGCAGGGTATGGTATACTTTGTGGAGAGATGTAGCCTATTTTAGTTTATCAGCACAAATAAGACACCGAGATGTCAAGCTGTTGAGCTGTTACCATCATCTCCAACTTCTTCTGCTGGCTTGTCCTGCGTTGTCATCCCAGGTGTTAGCAGGTCTGTGTGACAGCAGTCCAGCAGCAGGTGTAACATCAGCGGTTGTCACTAACATAACATTTGCAGTAGGAGACGCCACTGCCTCTGGTCTTCAGAGTCAACTGACTTGGATTTTTCTTTTTAACATCACTGTATGCTGACTACCACATAACAGAGAAATTAATAATGTCGATTCGCAGACTGAGCAAATATTAGCCTATATTGTCAGTATTTTAGAGACCCCTCTGCTAAAAAATCACAAATCAGGGGTCATGTGTTATTGACGAGAGCCAAGCTCCTCCTGGCTCCCCTGTAGTGTAAATTGCACTTCTGATCCATAATCATGATGACATTACTTTGTTTGCAAAAGTATTAGGCTATTAAGTATAAAGTAGTAGGCTATTTAACAATGTAGGTAGATATCAGTCATTTAAATTGACAATTGAAACTATGATATAATGAAAGCTTACAATATGGGTGTGAATGCCAACATGTGCTGATGGATTTTTAACAGATCACCCACAGACTGTCAAGATGGGTTACTGTCACTCCCCAGTTCTGACGCTCAGCACCAGCATGTTATTGAAAGTAATAACAACTACTGTGTGTGTGTGTGATGTGCAGCTGGTTGTAATGAATGAGCATGTTGTTGTGTTTGTGTGAAGGTGTTTCTCTGCTATGGATCAGTGTGAGGACAGAAAGGAGGGAGTCCCTCCCTCTAAAAGCTCTCTGTGTGGGGAACATGACAGCCAGACCAAAGCTCAGAGGTGAGATGAGGATCTCTAACTGCCCATCACTGTTCTCCACTCACAACACTCCACCATCATTATTCACACTCAAAGCTCTGTATGTGTTGTGTTGAAGCCCAGAGAAGCAGCACAGACCAGGCTCTGCTGGACCTGGACCTGGACCTGGACCTGGACCTGGACCTGGACCTAAACCTAAACTTAAACCTAAACCTGAAGCTAAACCTGGACCTAAACCTAAACCTAAACTTAAACCTAAACTTGAAGCTAAACCTGGACCTGGACCTAAACCTAAACCTAGACTTAAACCAAAACCTGAACCCAGCTGTGTGTCCATGAAGAGTGACAAATCTATGGGTCGACCTATTTTCTTCAGACATGAACATCAGTCTGCTGATCAGAGGTCAGAATATACAATGTTTTATCTGTTTGTCTCCATTCTCCGAGGTGTGATGTCTTTGTTGTGATCACTTCATTGATTCTTTACTATTGATTCTTTTTTATTAATTAATGTCACATTTGCAGATCTCAGTACAAATATCAAACCTAGAGTAAAAATCCACAAACAGTTGGATTCTGGTTTGAGAGACTGTAAGAACATTTAAACCTCACAATCATGTGACACATTCACAGCTCTCATCATCCATCCATCATCTATACCAGGGGTCACTAATAGGCGGACTGCAGTCCACAATGGCCCTCGGAAACTCACAGACCACTGTGCATAGCGAATCTTCTCATGTGATGCTAATCAGCCAATCAGAACCATGCATGCACATGGAGTTATAAAGTTATTAGATGTGAAATTAAGTTTATGGTCTAAGTTTAAGTTAGGTTTAAAAGTAAAAAGGGATTCTTTTTCATTTTTCTAAAACTAAGCACTTCATCTAAGAAGCACAATCAAAAGCTTTCTGTAATGTACTTTATTTTGAAATGCCATCTTTCTTTGATATAAGAAAAAATGAATTTATCTTGTTTTTATTAATTTAATACTTTATTATTTATTTGAATCCCACAAGTTCAGTTTAAATACTAATGAATGAATTCTACTGTATTTATTTGACAGTCATTTGACAGTTATTTTACAGTCTATCCACAACACACAGATGCTGATGGAACTACAATGCTACTTTGAGATACATAGATAGATAGAGAAATAACATGGACATTATGATGTTCTGGACCTTCACTTGAGGAAACGTTCACTTTCACAAATTGGACCAGAAGCCGATTTCGATTTAAATCTCAACACATTTAAAACAAATTAAGTAGGGATGCTCGATATTGACTTTTCTGCCCATATCCGATATTCCCCAACTCTTAATTTCCGATACCGATATAACCCGATACCGATATTTTCAGGCTTTTTACACCAAAACTATTACTGTAGGTAAAAACATAACATATCTCCTACTGTTGAATTAACACATTATGCCTAATTTTACTGTGATGCCCCACTGGATGCAAACATAAATGCAACATGGCTTTCCACATGTAAACACTGTCTGTGCAAAATAAGAGAACAACTTCAACTTAAGTTATGGAACAAAGTGCCAATATAGCACTGCCATATTTATTATGCTGCTTTGCAGTCATTTACTATCCGTAGGGAACACTTGGAAATAGTTCAGAACCACAGACATAAGCCCCGTTTCTGGAGGCAGGACCTTTTATAGGAACGTCCTCTCACTCGGTCCTCTCAGCTGTTGTGTCTCCAGCAGAGTAGGACCTAGATAGGACCCTGATAGGACCCAGATAGGACCCAGATAGGACCCAGATAGGACCCAGATAGGACTCAGATAGGACCCAGATAGGACCCGGATAGGACCCAGATAGGACCCAGATAGGACCCAGATAGGACCCAGATAGGACCCAGATAGGACCCAGACAGGACCCAGATAGGACCCAGATAGGACCCAGATAGGGTTAGGGTTAGGGTCACCGGACTCTGACGGTGACGTCACAGGGGCGACTCGACGAAAGCATAACAGAGAAAATGACAACGAGGAGGTAAACCTTCTGTTTGTGTGTTCGTGTACATGGCGGTGGACGCTATGAACTTGTTAGCCACGGTTAGAGACCCACGAGTCTAGCGTGTTGTTGTTATACGTCATCAAGCGCCGGTAAACGTCCCATGCTGCGTTCACGCAGGCTCGGAAATGCTGAAGCCTACAGAACAAATATCGGTTATAAAAACCTGATACCGATATTTCCCGATATTACATTTTTAAGTGAATATTGGCCGATAATATCGGACATCCCTAAAATTAAGTCATATAAAAATAAAATCTGGGCACAAAATCACAAATCTTCATCTATATTTCAATATGTGAGTTTACTCAGTGTTCATTTTTAGATTTTATTCCATCACATTTTATCAACTGGAACTAAAACCCACCAGAGATTCTGTTTGAAGGGACAAAAGATCTGCTCTGACTCACAATGACTACAGCAGCTAAGAAAAAAGCACACTGCTCTCATGTTATGAACATGGGAAAAAGTTAAATGGAATATAATTGCATAACGTTGAAAGGAAGAAAATTATGTTTTCTGAAACCTCAAACTATATTTTAATTCATAACTGCTGCACTAGATGGCAGCTGTTACTCAAACTAAATGCAGGTTGTTTTCAGTGCTCTCTAAGCTAGTTAGTTTGTTGTAGCTGTGTGGATCAGTTTCTTACTGCAGGTTTATGTAGAAACGTCCATGTATGACGTCCAACAAAACACACATTCTTCAGGATCAACACTGTAGTTACACTTGTTTTTATCTCTTCTCTGTTTCCATCAGGATCCATAAGCTGAAACCAGATCCTCCTGAACCCAGCTGTGTGTCCATGAAGAGTGACTGGTCTATGGGCGAACCTATTTACTTCAAACATGGACATCAGTCTGCTGATCAGAGGTCAGACTGTAAAATCTTTATTATCCAACTCTCATGAGAAGACGTTTGATTGACTAAAACTGTATTTACACACAATGTCCTCATAAATACAAACACACACACTCCTCCTACGAACACTTTTTCTAAAAACCACAAACCTTATCTGTATAACAGTTTTTAAACAGAGGTACAAAGTCTTTACAGAGACAAATGATCAGAGGTCAGACAGAACAGCCGAGTGTTTTACCTGGATTCACTGTGATAGAACACAACACCTTTAACACTGAGTGTCATTATTTATTCTGAGACTTCATCTTTTCTTCACAGAGTTCATCAGCAGAGCTCAGAGGTTCTCAGTGGTCAGTCTGTCCAGCAGCATCAAACACAGCTGGACTCCATATTTATGGTGTGTAAATGTAAAGCACAGCTACTACTGCTAACTACAACAGCCACAGACTAAATACTAAACTACCATTCTGGTCCTAACAGTCTCCATGCTGCACTCTGTAGACCAGCAGCTTTTCAGTCTGTCACTGATGATCTGATGTTGACTTCTACCAGTTACATTTACATTTGATTCTGTTCCAGCTGCTGGAGGAGAACATCAGCAGGTTTGTGAAGAACGAGCTGAAGAAGATGCAGAAGGCTCTGAGTCCAGATTACCCAGAATGCTTAGAGAGTCAGAGTAAGGACGAGGAGGTGTTGGACGGTGAGGAGGAAGAGCAGAGGAGGAGCAGCAGAGAGGCATTTCTGAAGATCACACTGCACTTCCTGAGGAGAATGAAGCAGGAGGAGCTGGCTGAGCGTCTGCAGAGCAGTAAGAGAATTTTAACAGATTTAACATGATGGAGAGGAAATGGAGGCAACATGGGAGAGGTATATATTTCAAACTCTGCTGTAAATATGATGCACACATCTGCATCAGATCTATGAATTATTCTGAGCTGAAAACAGTCAGAAACTGTTTGCCCACAACTGATGAGCTGAATAGATTTCATAGTGAGGAAAATATAAACATCTGCAGTTTAATGTTTACATTCTACCAATTTACTGTAGAATCATCTGATTGATTTCATTTGTTGTATGCTCATTCAGGAACTCATGCTCCAGAGTGTCGACGTAAACTCAAGTCTAACCTGCAGAAGAAGTTCCAGTGTCTCTTTGAGGGGATCACTAAAGCAGGAAACCCAACCCTTCTGAATCAGATCTACACACCGCTCTACATCACAGAGGGAGGGACTGCAGAGGTCAATGATGAACATGAGATCAGACAGATTGAAACAGTATCCAGGAAACCAGACAGACTAGAAACAACAATCAGACAAGAAGACATCTTTAAAGCCAAACCTGGAAGAGATGTACCAATCAGAACAGTGATGACAAAGGGAGTGGCTGGCATTGGGAAAACAGTCTTAACACAGAAGTTCACTCTGGACTGGGCTGAAGACAAAGCCAACCAGGACATACACTTCACATTTCCATTCACTTTCAGAGAGCTGAATGTGCTGAAAGAGAAAAAGTACAGCTTGGTGGAACTTGTTCATCACTTCTTTAGTGAAACCAAAGAAGCAGGAATCTGC
Organism: Scomber scombrus; assembly: GCF_963691925.1. Taxonomy (NCBI): domain Eukaryota; kingdom Metazoa; phylum Chordata; class Actinopteri; order Scombriformes; family Scombridae; genus Scomber; species Scomber scombrus. The sequence continues at coordinate 1,486,733 of NC_084986.1, read as the reverse complement.
AGGTTTGAAGAGTTCCAGGTTGTGTTCATCTTTGACGGTCTGGATGAGTGTCGACTTCCTCTGAACTTCCACAACAATGAGATCCTGACTGATGTTACAGAGTCCACCTCAGTGGATGTGCTGCTGACAAACCTCATCAGGGGGAAACTGCTTCCCTCTGCTCGCCTCTGGATAACCACACGACCTGCAGCAGCCAATCAGATCCCTCCTGAGTGTGTCGGCATGGTGACAGAGGTCAGAGGGTTCACTGACCCACAGAAGGAGGAGTACTTCAGGAAGAGATTCAGAGATGAAGAGCAGGCCAGCACCATCATCTCCCACATCAAGACATCACGAAGCCTCCACATCATGTGCCACATCCCAGTCTTCTGCTGGATCACTGCTACAGTTTTGGAGGATGTGTTGAAAAGCAGAAAGAGAGGAGAGCTGCCCAAGACCCTGACTGAGATGTACATCCACTTCCTGGTGGTTCAGTCCAAACTGAAGAACATCAAGTATGATGGAGGAACTGAGACAGATCCACACTGGAGTCCAGACAGCAGGAAGATGATTGAGTCTCTGGGAAAACTGGCTTTTGAGCAGCTGCAGAAAGGCAACCTGATCTTCTATGAATCAGACCTGACAGAGTGTGGCATCGATATCAGAGCAGCCTCGGTGTACTCAGGAGTGTTCACACAGGTCTTTAAAGAGGAGAGAGGGCTGTACCAGGACAAGGTGTTCTGCTTTGTCCATCTGAGTGTTCAGGAGTTTCTGGCTGCTCTTCATGTCCGTCTGACATTCATCAAGTCTGGAGTCAATCTGCTTGCAGAAGAAAGAACAACATCCCGATGGTCTAAAGTCTATTTTTACCAAAGTGCTGTCTACGAGGCCTTAAAGAGTCCAAATGGACACCTGGACTTGTTCCTCCGCTTCCTCCTGGGTCTTTCACTGCAGACCAATCAGACTCTCCTACGAGGTCTGTTGACTCAGACAGGAAGTACCTCAAAGACCAATCAGGACACAGTCAAGTACATCAAGACGAAGATCAGTGAGAATCTGTCTGCAGAGAGAAGCATCAATCTGTTCCACTGTCTGAATGAACTGAATGATCATTCTCTAGAGGAGGAGATCCAACAGTCCCTGAGATCAGGAAGTCTCTCCACAGATAAACTATCTCGTTCTCAGTGGTCAGCTCTGGTCTTCATCTTACTGTCATCAGAAAAAGATCTGGATGTGTTTGACCTGAAGAAATACTCTGCTTCAAAGGAGGCTCTTTTGAGGCTGCTGCCAGTGGTCAAAGCCTCCAACAAAGCTCTGTAAGTGGATGAAACACTGGATATATGAACTATTTTAAATATGTTTAATTTTAAATATGATAAATTAAACATTTTGTGTTCTTTACTTATCGTTCATCAGACTGAGTAGCTGTAACCTCTCAGAGAGAAGCTGTGCAGCTCTGTCCTCAGTTCTCAGCTCCCAGTCCTCTAGTCTGAGAGATCTGGACCTGAGTAACAACAACCTGCTGGATTCAGGAGTGAAGCAGCTGTCTTGTGGATTGAAGAGTCCACATTGTAGACTGGAAACACTCAGGTCAGGATACATCATCTGTAATTCTCTTGTCTTGAATAATGACAAGCTGATTGACTTTTCATACAGTTTACAGAATAGAATAGAATAGTCTTTATTGTCTTTGTACAGGACAATGACATTTTGTTGGAGCAGTCCTCCAGCTGCCTTGTACATATAATAAATATAGAAATGTTTGTGTACGTGTGTTGATGATAGAAGGGTTGGGGGGGGGGGTGTTCAGAATTGTAACAGCTCTGTGTCAGAAGGTGTTTTTTAGTCTTGTTGTGCGGGCGCTCAGTGTTCTGTAGCGCCTTCCTGAGGGCAGGGGGGCAAAGAAGCAGTGTCCAGGGTGTGTGCTGTCTCTGGTAATGCTCTTAGCCTTCCAGATACAGTTGCTGTTTTACATTCAGACAAATGTCAATTATTCTGCACATATGTGGGATTCTGATACTTCTATGATTAAAAAATGTTTGTTATCAACCTTTTTTATATTTCCAGTCTGTCAGGATGTGTGATCACAGAGGAAGGCTGTGCTTCTCTGGCCTCAGCTCTGAGCTCCAACCCCTCCCATCTGAGAGATCTGGACCTGAGTAACAACAATCTGCAGGATTCAGGAGTGAAGCAGCTTTCTTCTGGATTGGAGAGTCCACACTGTACACTGGAAACTCTCAGGTCAGGATACATCATCTGTAATTCTCTTGTCTTGAATAATCATAATAAAGCTGATTCTGACATTAAATACAGTTACCAGTTGCTGTTTTATATTCAGAGAAATGTCAGTTATTCTGCACATCTGTAGGATTCTTGGATATGATTAAAACATTGTGTTATCAACCTTTTTATATTTCCAGTCTGTCAGGATGTCTGATCACAGAGGAAGGCTGTGCTTCTCTGGCCTCAGCTCTGAGCTCCAACCCCTCCCATCTGAGAGAGCTGGACCTGAGCTACAATCATCTGGGAGACTCAGGAAAGAAGCTTTTGTCTGCTGGACTAGAGGATCCATACTGGAGAATGGACACTCTCAGGTATGGAAATAACAGGTCTAAGATCATTTGATTTGAGTTCTTCTTTCGTTGAACTTTCATGATCTCCTGGTGTCTCTGAACTCATTACAGGAGAGTCCATCTGTTGTTTTATTATTGATGTATTCACTGTCTATTATAAAGAAGTTCAAAGTCAAAGTCAGCTTTATTGTCAATTTCTTCACATGTACTAGACATACAAAAGAATCGAGAAGGTGAAACAGATAAAGTGCACAGGCACAACAGATAAGACAAGACATTTCCTAATACTAAAAAGTAAACATTGAAGTGCACAACAGATAAGACATTTACTAATATAAAAAGATAGACAATGAATATAAGGTCTAGAAGTCTACTTTGTATATGTAGGAAGTTTCTGTATAAGTTAAGTTGTGGTAGTGCAAAAAAACCCAAACTTGTATCACTTGTATCATGAACTTTAACTTGTTTCTTCTTATTGTGTCTTTCAAATATTATTATTATATATTCAAACCAACTGAATCAACAAATGCATACAATTACAGTAAAATGTTTTGCTTCTTAGGTTTGATTCATAAAAAAATGTCTCCTTTTGATATTGAAGTGATGACTGGCTCTATCCTCAGGACAACATACAGAGATCAATATTTAATATAGTGATTTATCATGTGGGAGGACATATTTGTTCATCACATCTACTTCTTCAGGGGCCTCATGTACAAAGGGTGCGTGGCGTACGTTCTTTTTCACAGCAAAGTTCAGATGTATCAAGAGTGAAATGACCGTGGAAACGTGCCTCACGCCAACTTCATGGCTGGCGTACGCACGTTTCTACAGCTGTTGATCCTTTGGCGACACTTAGAGGTGATGCTGGGAAACTGTTATAATAAATTAATGTGAAAACAATTAGTCCTCAGACTGAGTGATGTTCACATCAGAACATGAACAATTAACACTGGTGAACAATTAACACACCCACGTGTCTGCAATTACAAAAGTGGATATAAAAGCATGCGCAGAGTGGTGCAGAAAATACCGTTAACAACAATGGCTGCTTTAGCAGTATTAGAAGACATTGTACATGGTGTAATACGAAGAGAGCGTGTGTTCAGAGACAGAGGATTTAATGGCACATGATGACAACTGGCTCATCAGCCGCTTTAGGTTCCCGACGGCAATCCTCCTGGAACAGTGCGCAGAGCTGCCGCCGGCCTTGGAGCGCGATACAGCGATCATATGTGATGCACAAATGCAATTAACCAACATTGTGGCGAGGTGGCCTGGTTCAACGCACGATTCTGAGTAACAGCATGGTTGGGAACAGACAAGCTGGCACTGTGCGCGATGGGTAATATTAATCCCCGTGTATGGGGGCGCACATGCTCAATGCGCATCATTGAGCATGTGCGCCCCGAAATACTATCCCGTCTTCACAGCATCGTTACTAGTCAGTGGTTAAAGTTAGTGACTTGCTGGTTAAACTACAGCTTCAGATTTTTCTAACAAGCCCCTGATTGTCTCTGTGTGCAGAGTACTCATGTTAATAACCCTGTGCGTAAAGTGTGAAATGTCTTAATCAGCCTCACCTTTTCCCCCGCGCACTTCTGCATTAATTTGCAACAATACTGTGTGATCCTTGGGGATAATCAGAGTCACCCACATGTGCTCCCACCACCCCTGAGAAAGCAGTGTCACCCACGATTGCGGCGACTCTCTGTTCAAACGGAGTGGGCCCCTCTTCTCTGTCCCCCCGCCTGTTTTGGCCACACTTTGGCGTCGGGCAGCCGTTCTCCGCTTCACATCCACCTTGATGTCGGACCACTTCTTTTTCAATTCAGCATGTGTGCACTTTTCTGACCCCACAGCATTGACAGCCTCACACACACTCTCCCACTCACTCCTCTTGCGTTTATTGTTTATGCCGGAGGACAGCGTGCCAAAGAGTACATTTTTGCGCGCCTCCACTTCAGTGAGTAGCGTCTCCAATTAGCTTTCTGTAAAGTTCTTCTTTTTTCCGTCTTACTCATTCTTTTGTTTTAATTTTCTGATCGTGCAGAGAGGGGAATCTCAGGTGCAGGGCCCATTTAAATATGATTTGCGTATTTAAATGGGGGCGTGGACAGGGAGGGGTCGGGTGTGCGCTCAATTCCACGTTGATTGGGATGTACAAAGGAAATGTGCTTGGATTCATGCGTACGCACAGATTCATACATCTGGATTTTTTTGTGCGTACAACGTTTTCTGGATTTGAGCGTACGCCATGTTTCAGTAGGAAATCCACACACGTCTTTGTACATGAGGCCCCAGGTCTTTTCCTCTCAGACTTCAGTGAAAGAATCCAGCAGACAGTTGAGACAGATGAGTTTCAGCCTGTTTCTGTGTCACTCTGACAAACTGAGGAACACTGCTTCATGTTGAACAGCAGTTAGGACTCATGTTGGATAGAAAATCATTCTGACTGTGTTTCTTCCTCCAGGGTGGACCATGGTGGAGAGCACAGGTTAAAACCTGGTGTGAAGAAGTGTAAGTGTGGATTGAATTTGATTCATGACAATTAAACAGCACACAGTCAGTTTCTCTTTAAATACAAAGTTGTTCTTTGTGGTATTTATTCATTAAAACATTACTGACAAAATGTGTCATCATGAAACTTTATAGAAATGAACAACAGATCAGAAGTTAAACAGAGAATAAATCCATCAGGTGTGTCAGATGATAAACTGCTGCTGTATTGTTTCTTCTTCTCTTCATCAGATTTCTGTGAACTCACACTGGACACAAACACAGTACACAGAAGACTCAAACTGTCTGACAACAACAGGAAGGTGACATATTTGAAGGAGGATCAGTCATATCTTGATCATCCAGACAGATTTGACTACTGGGCTCAGCTGCTGTGTAGTAATGTTCTGACTGGTCGCTGTTACTGGGAGGTCCAGTTGGGAGGAAGAATTCGTATATCAGTGAGTTACAGAACAATCAGCAGGAAAGGAGACAGTGATGACTGTTTGTTTGGATGGAACGATCAGTCCTGGTGTCTGAACTGCTCTGATGATGGTTACTCTGTCCGTCACAATATGAGAGATACATACATCTCCTCCTCCTCCTCCTCCTCTTCCTCTTCCTCCTCCTCCTCTGTCTCTAACAGAGTAGCAGTGTATGTGGACTGTCCTGCTGGCACTCTGTCCTTCTACAGAGTCTCCTCTGACACACTGATCCACCTCCACACCTTCAACACCACATTCACTGAACCTCTGTATCCTGGGTTTACAGTCTTGTGGCCTGGTGCCTCAGTGTCTCTGTGTCCTCTGTCTGAGGGAGAGTCTCCTCCTGTGGAGACAAACAGTCACACTGCTGACTGAAGACAGCTGCTGAAATCACTGTTCACTCTGTTCACCAGTGAACAATAGAAACAGGAAGTGACAGCAGCTTCCTGTGTTTAAATGTTGATGGTGGACGAGGTTTCACTCTGGTTTCATTTGGATCACTGACTGTGCTTTAATGTCAGAATATAGTTTCTATTAGAAGTAGTGAAATGATCTCCTCTGGACTGAATTGATGTGTAAAAACTGTGTTGACTCTGATATTCACTTCAGTAAAGTTTTCTTGGAGCAGCATCTAGCAGCTGTTAGTGGCTGTTAGTTATTCCATTTTATCAGGATCTTAAAGTGAAGTTTCCTGAAAATGTCCACCAGACATCCCAGTCTGTTGACATCAGCTCAGTTTGTGTTCAATCATTAACATCAACGTATGTTTCTATATGATGTCATGTGTCTGACATGTATGTATATAATAACATGTATGGGCTGCTTTCCTTTAGTTCTTCTTGCCTCTGCAGGTGATGTAAATATTATCCATGTTTGCTGGGCAGCTTTGGCTGTTTTACAGTTCAGTAAAAATATTATTTTCAAAATCACTTGTTTTTACATAATCAGCATTTTTTTCTCCTTGCCTTAATCGATGTGTAATGTAACTTCTACTTGTGTATTTCTCTAATTTCAACATGTACGACAGAATGAATTTTATATGTGTGTAAATGAAAATAATCAAGTAAATAAATAGGTTTGAGAATTTTGTGAAACGTCAGTTGAATTGATATTCTTTGTTCAGAGAGGTCTAGCTGCCCCATATTTATGGAATAATATATGGAACAAAGTTATTTTACACATCAAACATTATTTTAAGACGGCTCACTGATACATATGAAGTCCTTAAACAGAGGTGTGATATCAGTGATAACAGCTTCCTGTAATACTCACAGCTGACATACTGTCTGAAGGGTAAAATCAACCTACCAACCACCTCCAATAATCAACTCAAACAATGAACCTTTCACCAAAAAACCTCAAAAACCTGCAAGACTCTGTTAAACACTGATGATAAAAACTCTCCATTCAACCCAAAACTGGGAAAAAGACAAGCTGTTACCATCAATGTCAACTATTAACACAACTGACACTAAAATACAACTCAGTCAGTATAAAATGAATAATGAGTAAATTGTGCTGTAAAAACAGACTGTTGGTGGCTTCACCTCTGATCTGAACACATCACATAAAGACTCAAAGAAATATCAAACAAACAAGGTGACCACTTTAATTGTCATTGGGCCCCATTGATCAGTTGTACCTGCCAGTGTTAGTAACCCTATTAGCATGCTAACATATACAGTGCTCACTCACTCACAGTCACATATAATCATACCTAAACCTTTACATACTGATTTTCAAAAATTCTGAAACCACCATTAAAAAATACTGTTTATTCATCATTCATTGAAAAAAGCATAAAATGGGGTATGATGGGGTATACATCAATGATTTGTGGTTCCAAAATTATGTATAGAGACTAACAATGAACGGATACTGAGAAATGCCCAAATATGAACAGTATGTGAGGGTTAAATAACAACCTGCCCCCTCTGCTGGTGAAGACAATAACTCCACCCACACCAACTCCACATCACATCTACCTCACACACTTCACTCTGATATTTAAAGATAAAAAGATCTCTGCAAGACTACATACGCTACCTTTACCTCTGCTGTGTAAACCTTCACACATCACACCCTCACTGTTTCCTGTGTGTGTTTACTGTATATACTACTACATTATTTATCTATGTTTATTTTGAAACATCTTTTATTTACAGCTATTATTAATATTTATTTATATGAATGACCGACCCAAGCAGCAGTAACTGGCATTAATATGATATTTATTTGGTTACCATGGTGATTTTTATACTCTTATTGTTTGATTTTTATTTCTATGTTCTTATTGTAGGGTTTTGTTGGGTATTGTCTAGTTCTTGTCATATTTTTTCATTTTACGTCTCTAAATCTGTCCTGTATTTATGCACTCAGCACTGTATTATGTCAGAATGCAACTAATGATTATTCTTATTATATTTTCCATTAATTGATTAGTTGTTTGGTTGATCAGAGTTTGAGCTTGTAGTGTCTTCTCAGTGTATTTTCAAGAATTACAGACACTTGTCTCTGTCAGTGGTTTCTGACTCACCACGCTTTGTTTCAAACAATCACAATCATCTCTGTTATGTTGCATCACATCCATTTATTTTCATAATGCTGCGTTCAATAATAAAACTTTCTCCTTACAAAAACAAACAAAAGAGCTTGCTGTGTGTTCAAAAGACATCACAGATCTCCTCTTCTCATCATGAGTTCAACCCACCTGTCATTCATACGATCTATCAATCCCACTTCTTTACCACAGATGCAATACTTATTAATGGACAGCAGGGGGAGACCTTCAACCACACATATGCATAAATAATATCAAAATAATTAGGTGAATACTCTTACATCCATCAATCATCTTTGTTTTTAGTCAACCTAAAGATATTCAGTTCACTGTCACAGAGACTAAAGAAACCAGAAAATATTCATATTTAAGAAGCTGAATCAGAGAATTTTGACTTTTTATTTGTTATTTTATTTTACCATCAGTTAACTCTGTTCACCTGTTCACTCAGCTGCAGCTCATCAGTATCAAGCCAGTATATATACTCCTGTTGTCCACTCACTTTTGGCCAGATCGTCATTTGCATTTGCTTCATCTACATGCCAGACCTTCCAGCACTGATTCACGGACTGATTCCCTGGTTTCGACCCTGCTTAGTTTTGACCTCCTCTCCTCGTGTTTTCCCTGGTAAATGCACCAGCCTTCTGTTCCTGACTTTGAGTATCACCTGTTCCTGTTTACCTGTGCCTGTTCCTGTCCTCTGGCTTCGGTCCTGTCAGGAGAGCCCAGAAAACTCCAGCTTGGTCAACCTCATGTCCGTGAGTGCTACTGGCATTGTCTTACCTGCTGTAACTGTCTTCAGTGACCCTTAGCCCAGCCTGTCCCCCTACACATCCTGCTTGCCTGTTCTCTTACCTTGTGGACTATATAATAAAGATCAATTAAAACTGCTCCCTGGTTCTGTGCTGCTATTGGGTCCTACGCTTCCACACCTATTACACACAGGATCTGTCATGCTCACCTCTTTAACACAGATGCAATACTTAGTATGGACAGCAGGGGGAGACCTTCAACCACACATGTGCATAAATAATATCAAAAATAATTAGGGGAGGACTCTTGCATCCATCAAGGTAATTAATCAAACAATACCTTAATATAATATAAATCAAATTACAATGGCTCAAACACAGCTGATCTCATGTATTTTTTTTAGCCAACCCAAAAATATTCAGTTTACTGTCAGAGTAAGAAACCAGAAAAGCTTCATAATAAAAATTAATCTTAAGTAGTTGCAACTAATCAAATCAACTACTCATTGCAGCTGTAGAGTGTACTGCACGCTCACAGTATTTACAATATATAGTAGTATGAACAGTATTTATTATACAGGCAGCACATTCATTCATTTTATTTCACTCGTGTTTATCCAGACAGTTGCTGGTTTTCTTCAAGATGTAATATTTGATATGACTACTGCAGTGTTTTCACTCTATTATTGTGATGTATTTTTGAGACATACTGCATATTTGTTTTATGTTTGTCTGTAATCATCTGTGTTGCTGCCACTCTGAGCCAGGACTCTCTTAAAAAAGCTTTTTCATTTCAATGAGGTTTTCCTGCTTAAATAGAGTTTAATGTTTGTCTGCAGTGTGTATGAGGACACATGATATAATAATGAATCATAATAATGAAGACACAAAGAACTATTTATTTGTCATGTTTTGCACATATCACAGAGACCAAACTTTAACAAACATCAGACTTTATGATCCAGCTGATAAAGATGTATAATGTCTGTTAATGTTTGACTTTTGTTCCGGGTTTTTCGTTCCAGAGTTCAGAGCTGCTGTTCTGTGTTCAGATTCCCTTAAAGAAGACTTCAGGTTACAGATGAATACAGAGAGTTGAGACCTTAAAAAGCTCCTGCTGTCAGTTCCATGTTTGTTCTTCTTCTGGTTGGTTTCTTGCTTGAAGCTGCTGATTCATTTCACCTTCACTCATCAGCTTGATTCAGATGATTTTCAGCATCTAAAGGTAACGTAACCAACAGTTTCATCATGTTTGTGTCAGCAGCTGTTAAAATGATCTGATAACAGTACAGATGGAAGTTATACTGATGACTTATGTTCATTGGTTGATGCATTGATGGAATGAACTAAACTACAGAAGAAATAAGAAAAGCTGAAATAAAACATCTTTATCTCACATGTCAAAGTTTTAAAATGTTTCCATGTGAAATAAAGTCATGTGATGTTTCTATAAATGGTTCAGTGAGTCTGGGAAGTTTCTGCTCTTTATATTTCTGATTGAGACGATGTTCTACACATGCAATGATCCCTTCACTAAACTGAAGAAACACTGAAAGTGTTGCTGCTGTGTTGTAGTTGTGTTTATCATGATAAACTGATGAGTGTTAGCTCTCCATCATGTGTGAGACTGTGAGTTTGAATTTTATTCATTGAAATCAGAGCGTGAGCTTCTAATAAGGACGTTCATACATCACGTCTCTGTGGAAATAAAAGCAAGCTTCACTTTCTCATCAGGATCACTGAGATCTTTTCTTGTTTGGTGCTTTTATCGTCTTTTAATAACCTAGTCTGAATAAACACATGGTGAGCAGATGATTCGGTTACGGAGTTATCTTATTTTTAGAGTCACATGTTCAGCCAACAGACGCCATTAACCGTCGTCTCTGTTCAAATCTTGTAGTCACATCCGCCATTTTGATTTCAGTGCTCGAATTCAAACCTTCACTGTTCATCCTGTAATGTTAATATCTCTCAGATCCATTTTTGAGACTGTTTTCAATGTTTGGTTCTTAGTCCCTGACCTCAGAGTAGTCAGAGTGCCTGTCCTTATTTATTAAAATTAAAGATTTACCCGAATATGAAGGTGAACTGTGTTCATCAATCGGACTCATGTGATTGGTGTATTGGGGATTTCACTGGGAGTTAAGGTACAATCACATTGATTTTTACATGTTAGCTAAATGAAATGATAAAAATAAGACAGTTCTGGCACGCAGGTTGTCGAGTGGTTAGGGCATATGCCACATACGCAGCAGACCCTGGTTCCAGTCCCGGCCAGAAGACATTTGCTGCATGTCACACCCCTCTCTCTCCTGTGATTTCCTGTCTCTCTACTTGTACTAAAGGTGTCTATGCCGGAAAAAATCTTTTAAAAAATAAAACAGTTCTGTTGAGTGCTGCTCAGTAACAGAGAACTATGTTGTTTATATAAAACAACTCAAACTTTTTCAAACTTGTCAGTTTGCTTTTCTAAAAGCTTTTCTTGTGTTGCATTAATGTCCTTGTTAGAGAAGTTAGGAGACAGTATGGAGTCTCCTCCTTCATCACCTTTAAACTGCTGCACATTTTAATCAGCAGTGTCACTCAGTCAGTGAGGGACATTCACTGTCCACCGTCCAGCACAATGCAGCCTGCTTACTGATGAACTGTAACAAAAAGTCATAAATATGTTACAGTCAGAGATCTCTGACAATGTTTTAGTCTCAGAAATACTGAAATCATCTTTTCATTGATGATATTCAGTTATTTAACCAGCTGAGAGCAGCAGCAACATGTTTCTACTGTAGCTCTGCATTTACTGTTTAGTTTCACACATTTTACATGAACATCATGTTTACACATGTTTAATATCAAGGTTCAAAGTTCTGATCATTCAACCATATAACCTTCTGATATAACATCCTTATTGTCCAACACTGACTAAAGGGCAGAAACATGACATGATAAGATTGATATCATAAATATAACTGAACTTTTTTTTTATCTACAGTGATATTTATTTTTATAGCATCAGAGACTTTATATGAATTAAGTAAATGATTGTTTGAAAGCCGTCATCGTCCTGAGTGTGACATGTACAGTCAGGACTGTTTTTAGACAAAGACAAGCTGGTTGTTTAGCAGCTGGAAGACACCAAAGAGGAGGAGGAAATATTTTATAATGAATGCCAGATGCCCAGTCTATAAATCTATAAATCCAGATGTTTGTTCCTGTAATGACATGTTTCAAAAATGGTCCTCTGAGCTCCTCTAAAACTCTGAAGAGACAGCAATGTGACAGTCAATCAGAAATACATCATATTAGTATACTGAACGAATATGTCAGTTCTGTATGAGGGGCCATACAAGCCATATTTCATTCTGGCCCTTTCACACACAAACATTCTCCTCACACATACATATATTTTCACTCTCACATTTATACATTTTCATACTATAAGTAATATATGTATGTAAAAGGAAAATATATGTATGTGTGAGTGAAAATATATGTATGTGAAAGGAGAATGTATGTGTGAGAGGGCCAGAATGAAATATGGCTTGTACGGCCCCTCATAGTTCTGAGCCAAACCAATTTATAGTAAATTTTTCTGATGACACGGTCATTCTTAGCCTGCTCACCAAAAATATTAATTTAAGTGTTCACCGAACTGCGTTTGACAAGTTCGTCAACTGGTGTGATGTGCATCTGCCGCATATCAATACAACTAAATCTGTAGAGATGCTGCTTGATCCTAGATCAGTTGGTGACCAAAGCCCTGTGGCCATCCATGGCCAAGATATCAAACAGGTGAAAACCTTTAAGTACTTAGGAGTATATGTTGACAGTGACCTGAGCTGGCGCACATAGGTGGCCAATGTGTGTGCCAGAATCCACCAGCGTCTTCATTTTTTACGTAGGCTCAGAGTATTTGGAGTCTGTAAAAATATTATGTTAATTTTTTACAGAGCGACAATTGAGTCAGTCCTCCGTTATGGTATCACCAGTTGGTTTGGTAATTTAACAGTTAAACCCAGAGCGGAGATTTCAAGCCTAGTTAGAACTGCGGCCAAGATTATGGGAATAATGCCCCCCCTTAATCCACAGGACCTTTTGAGCAGGCGACTATCAGACAGGCAAATGCCATTTTATCAGACAGTGCTCATGTGTTGAACTGTGAATATACTCTTCTGAATTCTTGGAAGAGACACAGACTGACTTTGTGCAGGCACAATCAATACAAACATTCCTTTGTTCCTGTACCAATCAAGCTTCTTAACAGCCAGAAATGAATGCATGTGATGGTTTTGTACATGAAAATGAATATATATTTATGACTCCAGATAGTGTATGGATGTATGCGAGTGAATGGATCAATGATTGTTTGTGAAAGAGTGCTGGCATGTGTGACTGAATCTATATTTATGACAGAATGATTGTTTTGGTAGGTTGACATGGTGATGTGGTGAGAGTGAGGTGATGTGAATGCTTATGTGAATGCTATGATGGAGGGTTGGGAGGTGGTATGGATGTACATTTATAGCAGTATATGTGTAGGATAATCCAGTGTCAGTCTGTTTATTCCACCACTGTCTTTTTACCTGATGTACGTTTCGTACTGCATGTTGTTTTTTTATTGTATGTCATCTATGTGCTGCAACTTTTTCCCTGTCTCCGAGACAAATTTCTCCCTGGTGGAGACCAATAAAGTAACCTAAACTAACCTAACTCTATATGATCTGAGAGCAGTGAGCGATGCAGACAAGCATTGTTTTGTGTTCATTTCAGTGACATTTTGCAGGTGAACCTCTAAAGAGCTGCTGTTGGTTGAAAACTTGAGTCCTTCATGAACGCTGAGGTTAAGGATCACTGTCTAAATCCTGTATAGACCAGCACCACAGATTCACACTAACATCCTGTGGATATTACAGAAGATACTACAAGACACAAAATATTATAGGAAACAAGCACAATTATAGTTCTATATTATTTGAATGCTCAGTATTCAGCTATAAAATATATGTATTGTTTGAATGACTTGCTGCCTAAACTGTACACAGTAAGTTTTCTAATGAAGGAAAAATTTGATTTGAAATAAACATTTGATCATAAAACAAGGTGAGGACAGCCAAGTGTAGTCAGATACCTACAGCTGCACAGAACAAACAGAGACTGTGTGACGTGGAAGAGTCAGTCAGTAACCAGGATCATGTTAGAATCATACAGGGATATTCATATCCTGCTTATGTTACATATCATAGCTGGGCATAGGGTGCATGTAAAGGTACTAATATACAGATGATGGTGATCACACAGAACAGAAGCTCAATACATTTACATTGAAAATAATAAAGAATTATGAATAAAATCATTTGAGAAAAAGATCAATCCCCTCAGGGACACCAGGGAACGTCTCGCTGAGGACACCAAAATGTCCAGAAACAGCCTGTGTAGTTAACATGAAGCATAACTGCTAACATGTGCTGTTTGTGGAACAGCCTGATGTGTAATATAACAAACAACATCCACATTATATTCATTCACATGAACAAAGGTAGTCTCCTTTTATCTGTGCACACGTCACTGAGCATGCTCAGTTTCTTGGTTCAGTGTGTACACTTAACTTTTAGTAGTAGTGACAGTAATTTTAGTTGAATAATTCTGAACAGCAGTGAAGTTGTACAGCAGAAAGTCATTAGCTCCATCATACTGTGAGACACACACAATAACACTTATTGGATAAATTCACTGTTGGATTTAATCTCTTCAAACATCAGGATGCAGGATAATAGATGATGATCATAAAGAGATCAAATCATGTCTGTTATCAAACAGTCCCTCACTCCTCCAAATACAACAGATTTGACTCATCCTGCAAAAATGTTTGCATTATAGTTTTATACAAAGTTACAGCCTTATTTTAATAACATAGTGTGAACTGTTGATGTGAAAACTCTGAAAGACATTTCTTCAGTGTGTGTTCAGTTCTTTGGGGTTCTGTTTCCATCAGACAGACAACAGTGACATTAGTTTGTGGACAGATGAACATGAGTTTCCAGTGAAATCTGTCAGATTGTTTCATGTCCTCACAGAGAGTCTTGGCAGGTTCCTCCTGTGTGTTTGGAGCTGAACTCTGCTGCAAGCTTCACTGCTTTAATATCATCTTGATGCTTTTGGACTTTGACTGTGAAGTTATGAAAGTGTGACAGCATCCTCAGATTGATGATGAAGGACTGATGAAGGAGAATCAGCTGCAGCTTCTCTCTGTGTTTCCTCTACAGGTGAAGGTAGAACCACTCTGTGACCACATCTGGATCTGAATTCACCTGGTGAGTATTTTCTTCTTTATGACACACAGCTGGATGAACATATTTGCATGTCATCAGTTTTTAAACACAAGTGAACTATAACTTGCTGCATATGAGCTCTGTAGTGGACACAAATACAACTGTATGAAAAGGAATCTAGTTAATGCAGTTTCTTCAACATGTATCCACAGTGGAAATATTCCAGTAATGACTAACTGTGGCGCCATCTGGTGGTAGAATAAATAATGACAGTGTGAGAGACAGCAGTGTGTGTGTGTGTGTGTGTGTGTGTGTGTGTGTGTGTGTGTGTGTGTGTGTGTGTGATGTGCAGCTGGTTGTAATGAATGAGCATGTTGTTGTGTTTGTGTGAAGGTGTTTCTCTGCTATGGATCAGAGTGAGGACAGAGAGGAGGGAGTCCCTCCCTCTAAAAGCTCTCTGTGTGGGGAACATGACAGCCAGACCAAAGCTCAGAGGTGAGATGAGGATCTCTAACTGTCCATCACTGTTCTCCACTCACATCACTCCACCATCATTATTCACACTCAAAGCTCTGTGTGTGTTGTGTTGAAGGACAAAGAAGCAGCACAGACCAGACTCTGATGGACCTGGACCTGAACTCACCTGTGAGTCCATGAAGAGTGACTTGTCTCTGGACGAGATTATTTTCTTTAAACGTGAACATCGGTCTGCTGATCAGAGGTCAGAATATAAAATGCTTTTGTCTGTTTCTCTCCATTTCTCCTGAGAAGAGGTGCGATGTCTTTGTTGTGATCACTTCATTGATTCTTCACTATTGACTCTTTATTATTAATTAGTGTCACATTTGCAGATCTCAGTACAAATATCAAACCCAGAGTTAAAACCCCCAAACAGTTGAGATTCTGGTTTCAGAGACTGTAAGAACATTTAAACTTAGCACAGTTCTTCAAATCATGTGACACATTCACAGATCTCAGCATCCATCATCTAAACCTTTGTATGTTCTCAGGAGCAGCAGCATATTCCAACTCACACCACAAAACATTTAAAACACGTCACACAAATCAAATCTCGGCACAAAGTCACAAATCTTAGTCTATATCTAAATATATGAGTTTACTCAGTGTAAATGTCTAAATTTTATTCCATCACAATTACTACAGCAGCTAAAAAACAGGACAGATAAAGAGGAGAGAGGGATGAAGAAAACAGCACACTGCTCTCATGTTGTGAAAATGGAAAAATGGAAAATGCTTTCTGAAACTTCAAATTATTTTTAAGTCTTAACTATGACGTAGTAATCAGCAGGATGACATCATCATGTGTCTGTTCCACATCACTGTTAATCAATAATGATGTTTTATGATGTGACAGCGCTGTGGATAAGGTCTGGTTAAGCTTATAAAGACAATGGTTTATGTTAAATTGATCACTTTGTTAAAGTTAGAGAAATGTACTGTGGGTTAAATGTACTATTTCCTTAAAGTAAGGCCACCTTTGCCGCCATGGTAACAATAATAACCACAAGGTTAAAGGTTAGAAAAACTGTCTCAACTCATTGTTGGAAACAGGAAACAAAGTCCAGTATTGGGTTAATGCCTCCATCCATCCCTCCTCCTCTGAATGAGGACATCTGTCCACATATATATACGTCATCTGAACTGCACCACTGCTCCACCTCACTGTTACTACAGCAACTAGATGGCAGCTGTCACTCAAACTAACTACAGGTTGTTTTCAGTGACAGCTGTGTGGTTTTTCTTGGTCTCCACCAACATCACTGAGACCTGATGTTGTCCTGCTGTCAAAGGTCTCATAGCAGGAGATCATGTTTGAGCAGACTGTCCTGGGAAGATCAGAGATGCATCTGTGCTCTCTAAGCTAGTTAGCCAAGCTAACAATGTCAGTTTGTTGTAGCTGTGTGGATCAGTTTCTTACTGCAGGTTTATGTAGAAACACCTGATGTGTCGTAGCTGTCGTCCAACAAAACACACAATCTTCAGGATCAACACTATAGTTACACTTGTTTTATCTCTTCTCTGTTTCCATCAGGATCCATCAGCAGAGACCAGATTCTCCTGAATCTGGCTGTGTGTCCATGAAGAGTGACTGGTCTATGACTAAACCGATTCACTTCAAACATGAACATCAGTCTGCTGATCAGAGGTCAGAATATAAAATGTTTTATCTGTTTCTCTCCATTTCTCCTGAGAAGAGGTGCGATGTCTTTGTTGTGATCACTTCATTGATTCTTCACTATTGACTCTTTATTATTAATTAGTGTCACATTTGCAGATCTCAGTACAAATATCAAACCCAGAGTTAAAACCCCCAAACAGTTGAGATTCTGGTTTCAGAGACTGTAAGAACATTTAAACTTAGCACAGTTCTTCAAATCATGTGACACATTCACAGATCTCAGCATCCATCCATCATCTAAACCTTTGTATGTTCTCAGGAGCAGCAGCATATTCCAACTCACACCACAAAACATTTAAAACACGTCACACAAATCAAATCTCGGCACAAAGTCACAAATCTTAGTCTATATCTAAATATATGAGTTTACTCAGTGTAAATGTCTAAATTTTATTCCATCACAATTACTACAGCAGCTAAAAAACAGGACAGATAAAGAGGAGAGAGGGATGAAGAAAACAGCACACTGCTCTCATGTTGTAAAAATGGAAAATGCTTTCTGAAACTTCAAATTATTTTTAAGTCTTAACTATGACGTAGTAATCAGCAGGATGACATCATCATGTGTCTGTTCCACATCACTGTTAATCAATAATGATGTTTTATGATGTGACAGCGCTGTGGATAAGGTCTGGTTAAGCTTATAAAGACAATGGTTTATGTTAAATTGATCACTTTGTTAAAGTTAGAGAAATGTACTGTGGGTTAAATGTACTATTTCCTTAAAGTAAGGCCACCTTTGCCGCCATGGTAACAATAATAACCACAAGGTTAAAGGTTAGAAAAACTGTCTCAACTCATTGTTGGAAACAGGAAACAAAGTCCAGTATTGGGTTAATGCCTCCATCCATCCCTCCTCCTCTGAATGAGGACATCTGTCCACATATATATACGTCATCTGAACTGCACCACTGCTCCACCTCACTGTTACTACAGCAACTAGATGGCAGCTGTCACTCAAACTAACTACAGGTTGTTTTCAGTGACGACCAGTTGTGTGGTTTTTCTTGGTCTCCACCAACATCACTGAGACCTGATGTTGTCCTGCTGTCAAAGGTCTCATAGCAGGAGATCATGTTTGAGCAGACTGTCCTGGGAAGATCAGAGATGCATCTGTGCTCTCTAAGCTAACCAAGCTAACAATGTCAGTTTGTTGTAGCTGTGTGGAACAGTTTCTTACTGCAGGTTTATGTAGAAACACCTGATGTGTCGTAGCTGTCGTCCAACAAAACACACAATCTTCAGGATCAACACTGTAGTTACACTTGTTTTATCTCTTCTCTGTTTCCATCAGGATCCATCAGCAGAGACCAGATTCTCCTGAATCTGGCTGTGTGTCCATGAAGAGTGACTGGTCTATGACTAAACCGATTCACTTCAAACATGAACATCAGTCTGCTGATCAGAGGTCAGAATATAAAATGTTTGTCTGTTATTATCCAACTCTCATAAGAAGAATACACTCTCACACACTCCTCCTTCAAACACTTATCTAGAAACCACAAACTTTATGTGTATAACAGTGTTTAAACAGAGGTACAAAGTCAGAGACAGATGATCAGAGGTCAGACAGAACAGCTGAGTGTTTAACTGGATCCACTGTGATAGAACACAACACCTTTAACACTGAGTGTCATTATTTATTCTGAGACTTCATCTTTTCTTCACAGAGTTCATCAGCAGAGCTCAGAGGTTCTCAGTGGTCAGTCTGTCCAGCAGCATCAAACACAGCTGGACTCCATATTTATGGTGTGTAAATGTAAAGCACAGCTACTACTGCTAACTACAACAGCCACAGACTAAATACTAAACTACCATTCTGGTCCTAACAGTCTCCATGCTGCACTCTGTAGACCAGCAGCTTTTCAGTCTGTCACTGATGATCTGATGTTGACTTCTACCAGTTACATTTACATTTGATTCTGTTCCAGCTGCTGGAGGAGAACATCAGCAGGTTTGTGAAGAACGAGCTGAAGAAGATGCAAAAGGCTCTGAGTCCAGATTACCCGGGATGCTTAGAGAGTCAGAGTGAGGATGAGGAGGTGTTGGACGGTGAGGAGGAAGAGCAGAAGAGGAGCAGCAGAGAGGCATTTCTGAAGATCACACTGCACTTCCTGAGGAGAATGAAGCAGGAGGAGCTGGCTGAGCGTCTGCAGAGCAGTAAGAGGATTTTAACATATTTAAAATGATGGAAAGGCAATGGAGGCAACATGGGAGAGGTTTATATTTCAGACTCTGCTATTAATATGATGCACACATCTGCATCAGATCTATGAATTCTTCTGAGCTGAAAACTGTTTGTCATCAACTGATGAGCTGAATAGATTTCATAGTGGAGGAATATATAAACATCTGCAGTTTAATGTTTACATTCTACAAATTTACTGTCGAATCATATGATTGATTTCATTTGTTGTTTGTTCATTCAGGAACTCGTGCTGGCAGGTGTCGATATAAACTCAAGTCTAACCTGCAGAAGAAGTTCCAGTGTCTGTTTGAGGGGATCGCTAAAGCAGGAAACCCAACCCTTCTGAATCAGATCTACACACCGCTCTATATCACAGAGGGAGGGACTGCAGAGGTCAATGATGAACATGAGATCAGACAGATTGAAACAGCATCCAGGAAACCAGTCAGACCAGAAACAACAATCAGACAAGAAGATATCTTTAAAGCCTCACCTGGAAGAGATCAACCAATCAGAACAGTGATGACAAAGGGAGTGGCTGGCATTGGGAAAACAGTCTTAACACAGAAGTTCACTCTGGACTGGGCTGAAGAAAAAGCAAACCAGGACATACACTTCACATTTCCATTCACTTTCAGAGAGCTGAATGTGCTGAAAGAGAAAAAGTACAGCTTGGTGGAACTTGTTCATCACTTCTTTACTGAAACCAAAGAAGCAGGAATCTGCAGGTTTGAAGAGTTCCAGGTTGTGTTCATCTTTGACGGTCTGGATGAGTGTCGACTTCCTCTGGACTTCCACAACAATGAGATCCTGACTGATGTTACAGAGTCCACCTCAGTGGATGTGCTGCTGACAAACCTCATCAGGGGGAAACTGCTTCCCTCTGCTCGCCTCTGGATAACCACACGACCTGCAGCAGCCAATCAGATCCCTCCTGAGTGTGTCGGCATGGTGACAGAGGTCAGAGGGTTCACTGACCCACAGAAGGAGGAGTACTTCAGGAAGAGATTCAGAGATGAGGAGCAGGCCAGCACTATCTTCTCCCACATCAAGACATCACGAAGCCTCCACATCATGTGCCACATCCCAGTCTTCTGCTGGATCACTGTTACAGTTCTGGAGGATGTGTTGAAAAGCAGAGAGGGAGGAGAGCTGCCCAAGACCCTGACTGAGATGTACATCCACTTCGTGGTGGCTCAGTCCAAAGTGAAGGAGGTCAAGTATCATGGAAAAGCTGGGACAGATCCACATTGGAGTCCAGAGACCAGGAAGATGATTAAGTCACTGGGAAAACTGGCTTTTGAGCAGCTGCAGAAAGGCAACCTGATCTTCTATGAATCAGACCTGACAGAGTGTGGCATTGATATCAGAGCAGCCTCAGTGTACTCAGGAGTGTTCACACAGGTGTTTAAAGAGGAGAGAGGGCTGTACCAGGACAAGGTGTTCTGCTTCGTCCATCTGAGTGTTCAGGAGTTTCTGGCTGCTCTTCATGTCCATCTGACATTCATCAAGTCTGGAGTCAATCTGCTGGCAGAAGAACAAACAACATCCCAGACACATTTCTACCAGAGTGCTGTGGACGAGGCCTTAAAGAGTCCAAATGGACACCTGGACTTGTTCCTTCGCTTCCTCCTGGGTCTTTCACTGCAGACCAATCAGACTCTCCTACGAGGTCTGCTGACACAGACAGGAAGTAGCTCACAGACCAATCAGGAAACAGTCGAGTACATCAAGAAGAAGATCAGTGAGAATCTGTCTGCAGAGAGAAGCATCAATCTGTTCCACTGTCTGAATGAACTGAATGATCGTTCTCTAGTGGAGGAGATCCAACTGTCCCTTAGATCAGGAAGTCTCTCCACAGATAAACTGTCTCCTGCTCAGTGGTCAGCTCTGGGCTTCATCTTACTGTCATCAGAAAAAGATCTGGACGTGTTTGACCTGAAGAAATACTCTGCTTCAGAGGAGGCTCTTCTGAGGCTGCTGCCAGTTGTCAAAGCCTCCAACAAAGCTCTGTAAGTGGATGAATCACTGGATATATGAACAATTTTAAATATGTTTAATTTTAAATATGATAAATAAAACATTTTGTGTTCTTTACTAATCATTCTTTAGACTGAGTAGCTGTAACCTCTCAGAGAGAAGCTTTGCAGCTCTGTCCTCAGTTCTCAGCTCCCAGTCCTCTAGTCTGAGAGATCTGGACCTGAGTAACAACAACCTGCAGGATTCAGGAGTGAAGCAGCTTTCTGCTGGACTGGAGAGTCCACACTGTACACTGGAAACTCTCAGGTCAGGATACATCATATATGATTCCCTTGTCTTGAACAATGTAAATAAAGCTGGTTCTGACTTTTGATACACTTTATATAGTTGATAGTTGCTGTTTTACATTCAGATTAATGTTAATTATTCTGCACATATTTAGGATTCGGGTATTTATATGATTAAAAACATTGTATTATCAACTTTTTATATTTTCAGTCTTTCAGGATGTCTGATCACAACAGAAGGCTGTGCTTCTCTGGCCTCAGCTCTGAGCTCCAACCCCTCCCATCTGAGAGAGCTGGACCTGAGCTACAATCATCCAGGAGACTCAGGAGAGAAATTTTTGTCTGCTGGACTGGAGGATCCACACTGGAGACTGGACACTCTCAGGTAAACAGCTTTGATTCTGAAAATAGAAGTTAATTTTTGATCATGGACCTAACAGTTTGAAGATCATATGATGTGAGTGAAACCTCTTGAAAAAGCTAGTAAGTCAACCTAAACTTATTGTTTAGTTAAACTTTCATGATCTCCTGGTGTCCCTGAACTCATCAGAGGAGAGTCCATCTGTTATTTTGTTATTATTGATGTATTCACTTTATTACAAAGACGTTCACTTGTATCATGAACTTTATTTAGAACTTTCTAACTTGTTTCTTCTTATTTAGCCTTTCAACTATTACTGTCTAAGAAGGATAATTTATTCTTTAAATTCAAAGTTAATCTTGGTCGCACTGATGTTAGCACTGTTGCCTCACAGGAAGAAGATTTTGGGTTCGACACCCTGCTGGAGCCTTTCCAGTCACGCTTGCATGGGTTTCTTCCCATTGTCAAAAACATGTATGTTAGGTTAATTCTCCTGCTGGTGTCCACCCTAACCCTGCACAGTGGCTACTTTCACTGCTCCTAATACTTAGGATGGGTTAAATACAAAGACTGAATTTAACAAGTGTGTGTGTGAAAAATAAAATGAAATAATAATAATATTGAAGTCAAGTCAATTTTATTCACAGTTTGTAAATTACACATTACATACTGAATTTTGTATTCTGTTAAGAAGCTTCTGTAGATATTCTGACTGTGTTTCTTCCTCCAGGGTGGACCATGGTGGAGAGCACAGGTTAAAACCTGGTGTGAAGAAGTGTAAGTGTGGATTGAATTTGATTCATGACTAAACAGCACACAGTCAGTTTCTCTTTAAATACAAAGTTGGTCTTTGTGGTATTTATTCATTAAAACATTACTGACAAAATGTGTCATCATGAAACTTTATAGAAATGAACAACAGATCAGAAGTTAAACAGAGAATAAATCCATCAGGTGTGTCAGATGATAAACTGCTGCTGTGTTGTTTCTTCTTCTCTTCATCAGATTTCTGTGAACTCACACTGGACACAAACACAGTAAACAGAAACCTCAAACTGTCTGACAACAACAGGAAGGTGACATGTGTGGAGGAGGATCAGTCATATCCTGATCATCCAGACAGATTTAACGACTGTCCTCAGCTGCTGTGTAGTAATGGTCTGACTGGTCGCTGTTACTGGGAGGTCGAGTGGAGAGGAAGAGTTAATGTATCAGTGACTTACAGAGGAATCAGAAGGAAAGGACACAGTGAAGACCGATTGTTTGGATATAATGATCAGTCCTGGAGTCTGTACTGCTCTGTTAATGATGATTATGATTACTCTGTCTGTCACAATAAGACAGTAACATACATCTCCTCCTCGTCTTCCTCTGTCTCTGACAGAGTAGCAGTGTATGTGGACTGTCCTGCTGGCACTCTGTCCTTCTACAGAGTCTCGTCTGACACACTGATCCACCTCCACACCTTCTACACCACATTCACTAAACCTCTGTATGCTGGGTTTAGGGTCTGTCCTAGTTCCTCAGTGTCTGTGTGTCCTCTGTCTGAGTGAGAGTCTCCTCCTGTGGAGACAAACAGTCACACTGCTGACTGAAGACAGCTGCTGAAATCACTGTTCACTCTGTTCACCAGTGAACAATAGAAACAGGAAGTGACAGCAGCTTCCTGTGTTTAAATGTTGATGGTGGACGAGGTTTCACTCTGGTTTCATTTGGATCACTGACTGTGCTTTAATGTCAGAATATAGTTTCTATTAGAAGTAGTGAAATGATCTCCTCTGGACTGAATTGATGTGTAAAAACTGTGTTGACTCTGATATTCACTTGAGTAAAGTTTTCTTGGAGCAGCATCTAGCAGCTGTTAGTGGCTGTTAGTTATTCCATTTTATCAGGATCTTAAAGTGAAGTTTTTCCTGAAAATGTCCACCAGACATCCCAGTCTGTTTGACATCAGCTCAGTTTGTGTTCAATCATTAACATCAACGTATGTTTCTATGTGATGTCATGTGTCTGACATCTAACATGTATGGGCTGCTTTCCTTTAGTTTTTCTTGCCTCTGCAGGTGATGTAAATATTGTCTTGTAAGTCCATGTTTGTTGGGCAGCTTTGGCTTTTTGACACATTTTACATGTACATCACTTGTCATTTTTACATGGTCATTGTTTTTTCTCTTTGCTGTAACTTCTACTTCTTCTACATTACTTGTGTATTTTTTCTTTTTATTACAACATGACAGAATGAATACTGCAAACATGATTTTTACACGTTACATATATTTCTGATTTTGATTTTTTTTATTGTACTTCTTAATTTGACATTGTTGTTTTTTTTTATCATTAACGCTTCAGAACAGAAAAAAATACAAAGATCCTGTCCAGTCTGTTTTCTCAGCAATTTTACTTTAAGTTTTACAATGCATGATTTTAAAACAAAGTAATCATATGTACTGTATGTGGGCTGATGGTAATGATGATGTATGTGACCATATGTGATATTACTTTAGAGTAGAGAAATATTTCAGGAATATTATGAAAAAGTGATTACAGATGTGTACTATGCCACACCTGACACTGCAGCTTATCGTTCTTTCATTATTTTTGACTCTTGCTTTCACACACCCTCCTGTTTGTATTTTGGCCTAATAAAAACCCTCAAGGTGACATTTGAGTAATTTTATTTTTTTTGTTGCAAGAAGGAGCCAACTTGTTACAAATGGGGGCTCGTCTGGTATAAAACCATAGACTGTATATAAGAAACGGACGTAGCATCCGTGACGTCACCCATTGGTTTGTGGACTGCTGCTCGGAGGCCAATAGTATCGGATCTGAGCAGCGCCATCTTGAAAATTTCAGGTGCATGCTGGGTAAAATAAAAACACAGATTCTACTTATATGGGCATCAGGAGGAGCATGAGGCGCCCTCCTGAACCTGTGAATCAATCAACCTGTCAATCACCACGTAGCCACGCCCTAATGCATACCCTGCTTTATCGTCACATATAAAATCAGGGAGGCCAAAATGTCCCAAATGAACATCATACTGCATTGAAGAAGGCTTTAAACTAGCGATTGAGACCATAAACACATTTTGAAAACGTTTACTGAGGTTAGAAATCAAGTGAGAAGTTGGTGAATTCTCCATTGACTTGTATAGAGACGGAAGTCCTTTTGACACCAAAACGGTCGCCCCCTGGTGGCCTTTTGATAGAATGTAGTTTTAAGTTACTTCCGCGTTGGCCTCATTTCAGAGGACCGGAACTCCCCGCCTGGATAAAACCAAATTACTGTTTGCTTTGTTTTCTTTCCTGAGTAAATTAATGGACCTCTGTTTGTAATTTCCTGCGTTAATTAGTGTTGGTTTGTTCCCTCGTTACCACTTTTGAGTTTGGTTGTGTTTCAGGTTTAAAGTGATGTTTTCAGTAACAATCAGTTGTTAAATCTGTCTGTTTTACACCTTGCCATTCACAAAGACACGTTAGTAGGAACATTTGAACTCTTCCCTTTTGAAACCAAGTAGCTGGAGTACTATCATAAGTTGTCTCTCTGACATCTTTAATCATTATTTGAAACTGTCACACTTGCTGAAACTTATGTTGTTGGCTAACTTAACTTCAAGGTGACACATGTGACATCTCACTACTTAAAGACCGTGTTAAGTAAATTCAGACATTTTCTTCTAAACACATTAAAAGGTCATAAATGTATTTCTAAAAAGGTGTAAAAACGGTTTCAATCATTTAGATTTGAATTATGGAGCTAGGCTCTGTGTTCAGGATTTAATGGGCGGGTCTGAAAATCACTGCTGCGTTACGTAAACTGGCGGTGTTTAGCATAAACCCCCCCCCCCTCCTGCTGTAGCTATAAATACATTCAGCGCACACTACTACTACTACAGTTAGCTGAGTTAGCCGCCGAGCTAGCAGCTGAGTTAACAGCAGAAAGCTCTCAGACCTAGCGTCCATGTTTCTGGTAGAGGTGGTGACTTTGATTGACAGGTGACACTTGGTAGGGGGCGGGGCTTCAGCGAATTCTGCGGGCACTCCCACAGCGGCTAGCTCAGCGGGTAGCTCGCTGGCTAGCTCAGCGGCTAGCTGGGCGGCTAGTTCAGCTAACTGGCTACCTGTAGACTGTAGTAGTAGTGTGCGCTGAATGTATTTATACTTCTACAGCAGCAGGGGCGGGTTTTATGGTGATTTTCAGACCCGCCCATTAAATCCAGACACAGAAGCCTAGCTCCACAATTCAAATCTAAATGGTTGAAATGCTTTTTACACCTTTTTTAGATATACATTTATGACTTATTTAATGTGTTTAGAAGAAAATGTCTGAATTCACTTTACACAGTCTTTAAGTATATGATAAGTATGTTAATCAGTGAATCAGTTGGTTTGATGGACTGTAAAATAAACCAAAGATTTGTAGAAACATGCCCAGAACTACTGAAGCTAACGTTATCATGTCTTAACAGTTAAAACAAGGAGGTCAGAGAAAAGAAAGGTAGAGTGACAATGCTCTATAAAATATTGAGTTAGAGCCATAAAGTCGATTAGCCGTCTTTACTTTTTTCAATGATCCAAACAAAGGTAACTAACTTTAATGCTGCCTGTGTGCTCTCTGTCACAGATCTCATACATTAATATTGTGTCTCAGTCTCTTTTATACAGTTGTAGGCACATGAGACTCAGCAAATATCTGTTACACCAGCATTGTGATTATTATTATTAGAGTCTAAGTCCACTGTAATTATTTCCCCCCCATTTGTTTGTGTCTATGCTGAAGGCCTTATATTGTTAGATTTTTTTTAACAGAGGCAAAACAACAGTGTACTGCAAGTCCTGTATTTAAAAAAAACCCTAAAACATACAAGTAGCTGAGAAGGTGTATGTGACATGAGGCCGACAAACATCAGAGAGCAGACAGACTGGAAGAGTTTCTGTGGAAGATATATCTTAACCCAGTCTCAGAGAATCCAGTACCATTCTTGAGTTTAGGACTTATATAGGAAATGGAAAACGTGTATTACCAGGTCTACAAACAGCTATCACACTCACACATAAATGTAATCCATTGTCTGTGTTAATGTACAAATCCTGTGAACTTAATGTAAAGATATGATGTATTGAAAAGCGGTACGTTATATATTATATATGTCATATATCTGAGTTTAATCATGTAAATTATTCATGTGATGTTGATTTTACTGAATGAGGTCGAATAATGCATTCTGTTTCTCTTTATTAGAGTATACAATTTGAAGTCATGATATGATCAAATGCTCTGAATGGACCATGGTGATAGTGTAGGTGAAACTTTTGTGCAGTGAAACTAGAGATTAAATCATTCCAGATCATTTAGAAATGAGATCTTCACCAGTGAGACTAAAAAGCATTTGCCTGCTTTGCCCAGTTAGTAGTTCAGCTTTGATTGAATTACTTTGTTTTGTGTTGCACTATGTGATCATGTATATATGTCACTAATGATTGTGTTTGATCCCTGTTTATGGCAGCACTCCCACAGACACATATAGGTGCCTCCAGTCTGCAGATTGAGGTTGTAAAAAGCTGCAGAGAGTATCCTCCTGATAAGACTTTCTCTGTTTTTAGTCACCTAACATGTTCAGGGTTTTTTCACAATTCAAAACCTTTGTCTCACAAACACAAACAAACAATACATACAAACAACATCTTGTCTCCTCCAGCTTCCCTTCATATAAAAGTGTCAGATGTTAAAGTCTATATTGTGGAAATTAAAGTCAACATGTGCATGTCAACAGCAGGTCACAGGTTTGATCCCATGATTACAGCATTATTACTTTCACTTAACTACTCAGACATGAACTCTGAAGTTATGAGGAACAGAGTGAAGGGCCCAGCCGGAGATCTCAGGCTCTGTAAATAATTACACGGTCAGTTAGCACCATCTAGTGGACAGATAGCAGAACTACATGTGATGTGTGATTTCTCTGACACTGACCGGTTAGACTGGTTTTCCCGTCACTCTGATGTTGTTTAGACTTGTACTGTGAAGTTATGAGGATGTGACAGCGTCCTCAGATCAAATGCACACAGACAGCAGGACTGACGAGGGAGAATGAGCAGCTTCTTCTCTCCCAGTGTTTCCTCTACACATGAAGGTGGAAAGTGTCTGTAAGTTGACCTGAAGTGAGTTCAGCAGGTGAGAATCCTACCAGAGAAATCTGTAAATGTCTGATGAACACCATCACTTTGATCACATTGTGTTGTATCACTGTTTGACTACAGCTCAAATGTTTTCTTCATGCTGATTGGCTGTTTAAAATACCTGTTTGATGGTTGCTGATTTGAATATTGATTTTTTTTTTAAATCCATCATAAACTACAGTTATTTTAGAACTATTTACATGTATGACTGTTAGTGATTAACAGGTAAACCAACAGCAGTTTGATTTTAATCTCATTATTATCAGTGAAAAATGCAGGACGTGTCAGAACTGGTTGAACAGCTTTGATCAACTTGACTAAAGTTCATTTTGTAACTGTTCAATCTTCCATCTTACAACACTGAGACTGACTCTGTTTAACTGAAGCACATTTAACACAGTTCATGTCTCAACAGTCAAAGCCTGCAGAATCCTTTCTAGATGGACCAGAGCCAGCTGTAAGGGACCTTAGAGGCTGCTTAGGGCCCCTCAGACATCAGGGGCCCAAACTAACAGAACATGTGAACTATGTTTGAGTTTAACTGTTAAACTTCTGTCATAGTTTAAATATTTAAAGATAAATGTAAAGATTTAAAACACAGACCTTCTTTTTCTTTCTGCACTAACTACTCTACATCCCCTTTTATTGTTTCAGGATATAACAAAGAAGCAATTTGGTATATTACATCAATTTTGAGGATTTTGAGAAATAACAGAATTGGAGGAAACATGATTATGTTGTTGAGACTAAAACTAACATATGGAGTCTATTTTACAAATGACTGATGATTGATTGTTTATGACAAAAGACATATTTTGGTCCTGCTGTAACAACATTTACAATTATGAATTTGGGGATTGTAGAAAGTTATTTCGGACATACAAATATCATTTGGGAATGTAATAATGACATTTTTGGGTGTAATATGACATTTGTTGAAATAATGAATAATTGTTTTACTGCCTCATCAATGTCCATATTGTCTCTGAATATTTGTGGCATGTTATCGACAGTAATAAGAACTACTGTGTGTGTGTGTGATGTGCAGCTGGTTGTAATGAATGAGCATGTTGTTGTGTTTGTGTGAAGGTGTTTCTCTGCTATGGATCAGAGTGAGGACAGAGAGGAGGGAGTCCCTCCCTCTAAAAGCTCTCTGTGTGGGGAACATGACAGCCAGACCAAAGCTCAGAGGTGAGATGAGGATCTCTAACTGTCCATCACTGTTCTCCACTCACATCACTCCACCATCATTATTCACACTCAAAGCTCTGTGTGTGTTGTGTTGAAGCTCAGAGAAGCAGCACAGACCAGACTCTGATGAACTCAGCCAGGTGTCTGTCAAGAATCTGCGGTCGATGTTTGAACCTAAGAAGTTCAACGATGGACATAAATCTGCTGATCAGAGGTAAGCTGAAACCTGAACTGCCAGGCCTCCCGTCCTCGTGAAGAGCAAAATGAAACAAAAGGAAAATCACAGGTGGTCAGTGGTGCATGTCAGGAGGAAGAAAGCGTGAGAGCTCCTGTGCTCTTCCCTGTTAAGGAGAAGCAGGTCCACCCACTAATCAGCTCATCAGAAGCACTTGAAAGTAAGAAGAGAAAAGGGAGTGGGAACATGTAACAACTACAGTGCCACATCAGATCTCATTGGTCCAGATGCAAGAAACACTCGTATGCACAAATTTGTTCTTATATTATGGGTACGAGTGATTTACGAGGATTTGCTGCATTCACCAGTTTTGTTATATTTAGGATTTTCTCTTAGGTACGAACAAAGTTTACAAATGGTACAGACCTGAAGTAACAGTCATGTGCAACCAAGCTGCAGTTTTCCAAAGCAATAAAACATGACTTGTTGCTGTCTAACTGTATAATGGCAGCGTGCCAACAATATCATGTATTTTGTGGGGAAACTGACAGAGAACTGACATCAATCAATTAATGAACACATAAAATCTCCACATGGATATCAAAACCAAACATCACTGTATGATAAAATACATCCAAGCAGGGTATGGTATACTTTGTGGAGAGATGTAGCCTATTTTAGTTTATCAGCACAAATAAGACACAGAGATGTCAAGCTGTTGAACTGTTATCCACATCTCCAACTTCTTCTGCCGGCTTGTCCTGCGTTGTCATCCCAGGTGTTAGCAGGTCTGTGTGACAGCAGTCCAGCAGCAGGTGTAACATCAGCGGTTGTCACTAACATAACATTTGCGGTAGGAGACGCCACTGCCTCTGGTCTTCAGAGTCAACTGACTTGGATTTTCTTTTTAACATCACTGTATGCTGACTACCACATAACAGAGAAATTAATAATGTCGATTCGCAGACTGAGCAAATATTAGCCTATATTGTCAGTATTTTAGAGACCCCTCTGCTAAAAAATCACAAATCAGGGGTCATGTGTTATTGACGAGAGCCAAGCTCCTCCTGGCTCCCCTGTAGTGTAAATTGCACTTCTGATCCATAATCATGATGACATTACTTTGTTTGCAAAAGTATTAGGCTATTAAGTATAAAGTAGTAGGCTATTTAACAATTTAGGTAGATATCAGTCATTTAAATTGACAATTGAAACTATGATATAATGAAAGCTTACAATATGGGTGTGAATGCCAACATGTGCTGATGGATTTTTAACAGATCACCCACAGACTGTCAAGATGGGGTACTGTCACTCCCCAGTTCTGACGCTCAGCACCAGCATGTTATTGAAAGTAATAACAACTACTGTGTGTGTGTGTGATGTGCAGCTGGTTGTAATGAATGAGCATGTTGTTGTGTTTGTGTGAAGGTGTTTCTCTGCTATGGATCAGTGTGAGGACAGAAAGGAGGGAGTCCCTCCCTCTAAAAGCTCTCTGTGTGGGGAACATGACAGCCAGACCAAAGCTCAGAGGTGAGATGAGGATCTCTAACTGCCCATCACTGTTCTCCACTCACATCACTCCACCATCATTATTCACACTCAAAGCTCTGTATGTGTTGTGTTGAAGCCCAGAGAAGCAGCTCAGACCAGGCTCTGCTGGACCTGGACCTGGACCTGGACCTGGACCTGGACCTGGACCTAAACCTAAACTTAAACCTAAACCTGAAGCTAAACCTGGACCTAAACCTAAACTTAAACCTAAACTTGAACCTAAACCTGGACCTGGACCTGGACCTGGACCTGGACCTAAACCTAAACCTAGACTTAAACCAAAACCTGAACCCAGCTGTGTGTCCATGAAGAGTGACAAATCTATGGGTCGACCTATTTTCTTCAGACATGAACATCAGTCTGCTGATCAGAGGTCAGAATATACAATGTTTTATCTGTTTGTCTCCATTCTCCGAGGTGTGATGTCTTTGTTGTGATCACTTCATTGATTCTTTACTATTGACTCTTTTTTATGAATTAATGTCACATTTGCATATCTCAGTACAAATATCAAACCCAGAGTTAAAATCCACAAACAGTTGGATTCTGGTTTGAGAGACTGTAAGAACATTTAAACCTCACAATCATGTGACACATTCACAGCTCTCATCATCCATCCATCATCTATACCAGGGGTCACTAAAAGGCGGACTGCAGTCCACAATGGCCCTCGGAAACTCACAGACCACTGTGCATAGCGAATCTTCTCATGTGATGCTAATCAGCCAATCAGAACCATGCATGCACATGGAGTTATAAAGTTATTAGATGTGAAATTAAGTTTATGGTCTAAGTTTAAGTTAGGTTTAAAAGTAAAAAGGGATTCTTTTTCATTTTTCTAAAACTAAGCACTTCATCTAAGAAGCACAATCAAAAGCTTTCTGTAATGTACTTTATTTTGAAATGCCATCTTTCTTTGATATAAGAAAAAATGAATTTATCTTGTTTTTATTAATTTAATACTTTATTATTTATTTGAATCCCACAAGTTCAGTTTAAATACTAATGAATGAATTCTACTGTATTTATTTGACAGTCATTTGACAGTTATTTTACAGTCTATCCACAACACACAGATGCTGATGGAACTACAATGCTACTTTGAGATACATAGATAGATAGAGAAATAACATGGACATTATGATGTTCTGGACCTTCACTTGAGGAAACGTTCACTTTCACAAATTGGACCAGAAGCCGATTTCGATTTAAATCTCAACACATTTAAAACAAATTAAGTAGGGATGCTTGATATTGACTTTTCTGCCGATATCCGATATTCCGATATTCCCCAACTCTTAATTTCCGATACCGATATTTTCAGGCTTTTTACACCAAAACTATTACTGTAGGTAAAAACATAACATATCTCCTACTGTTGAATTAACACATTATGCCTAATTTTATTGTGATGCTCCACTGGATGCAAACATAAATGCAACATGGCTTTCCACATGTAAACACTGTCTGTGCAAAATAAGAGAACAACTTCAACTTAAGTTATGGAACAAAGTGCCAATATAGCACTGCCATATTTATTATGCTGCTTTGCAGTCATTTACTATCCGTAGGGAACACTTGGAAATAGTTCAGAACCACAGACATAAGCCCCGTTTCTGGAGGCGGGACCTTTTATAGGAACGTCCTCTCACTCGGTCATCTCAGCTGTTGTGTCTCCAGCAGAGTAGGACCCAGATAGGACCCGGATAGGACCCAGATAGGACCCAGATAGGACCCACCAGACTCTGCAGAGTAGGACCCAGATAGGACCCAGATAGGACCCAGATAGGAACCAGATAGGACCCAGATAGGACCCAGATAGGACCCAGACAGGACCCAGATAGGACCCAGATAGGACCCAGATAGGGTTAGGGTTAGGGTCACCGGACTCTGACGGTGACGTCACAGGGGCGACTCGACGAAAGCATAACAGAGAAAATGACAACGAGGAGGTAAACCTTCTGTTTGTGTGTTCGTGTACATGGCGGTGGACGCTATGAACTTGTTTAGCCACGGTTAGAGACCCACGAGTCTAGCGTGTTGTTGTTATACGTCATCAAGCGCCGGTAAACGTCCCATGCTGCGTTCACGCAGGCTCGGAAATTCTGAAGCCTACAGAACAAATATCGGTTATAAAAACCTGATACCGATATTTCCCGATATTACATTTTTAAGTGAATATTGGCCGATAATATCGGACATCCCTAAAATTAAGTCATATAAAAATAAAATCTGGGCACAAAATCACAAATCTTCATCTATATTTCAATATGTGAGTTTACTCAGTGTTCATTTTTAGATTTTATTCCATCACATTTTATCAACTGGAACTAAAACCCACCAGAGATTCTGTTTGAAGGGACAAAAGATCTGCTCTGACTCACAATGACTACAGCAGCTAAGAAAACAGCACACTGCTCTCATGTTATGAACATGGGAAAAAAGTTAAATGGAATATAATTGCATAATGTTGAAAGGAAGAAAATTATGTTTTCTGAAACCTCAAACTATATTTTAATTCATAACTGCTACACTAGATGGCAGCTGTTACTCAAACTAAATGCAGGTTGTTTTCAGTGCTCTCTAAGCTAGTTAGTTTGTTGTAGCTGTGTGGATCAGTTTCTTACTGCAGGTTTATGTAGAAACGTCCATGTATGACATCCAACAAAACACACATTCTTCAGGATCAACACTGTAGTTACACTTGTTTTTATCTCTTCTCTGTTTCCATCAGGATCCATCAGCTGAAACCAGATCCTCCTGAACCCAGCTGTGTGTCCATGAAGAGTGACCGGTCTATGGGTCGATTTATTTACTTCAAACATGGACATCAGTCTGCTGATCAGAGGTCAGACTTTAAAATCTTTATTATCCAACTCTCATGAGAAGACGTTTGATTGACTAAAACTTTATTTACACACAATGTCCTCATAAATACAAACACACACACTCCTCCTACGAACACTTTTTCTAAAAACCACAAACCTTATCTGTTTAACAGTTTTTAAACAGAGGTACAAAGTCTTTACAGAGACAAATGATCAGAGGTCAGACAGAACAGCCGAGTGTTTTACCTGGATCCATTGTGATAGAACACAACACCTTTAACACTGAGTGTCATTATTTATTCTGAGACTTCATCTTTTCTTCACAGAGTTCATCAGCAGAGCTCAGAGGTTCTCAGTGGTCAGTCTGTCCAGCAGCATCAAACACAGCTGGACTCCATATTTATGGTGTGTAAATGTAAAGCACAGCTACTACTGCTAACTACAACAGCCACAGACTAAATACTAAACTACCATTCTGGTCCTAACAGTCTCCATGCTGCACTCTGTAGACCAGCAGCTTTTCAGTCTGTCACTGATGATCTGATGTTGACTTCTACCAGTTACATTTACATTTGATTCTGTTCCAGCTGCTGGAGGAGAACATCAGCAGGTTTGTGAAGAACGAGCTGAAGAAGATGCAGAAGGCTCTGAGTCCAGATTACCCAGAATGCTTAGAGAGTCAGAGTAAGGACGAGGAGGTGTTGGACGGTGAGGAGGAAGAGCAGAGGAGGAGCAGCAGAGAGGCATTTCTGAAGATCACACTGCACTTCCTGAGGAGAATGAAGCAGGAGGAGCTGGCTGAGCGTCTGCAGAGCAGTAAGAGAATTTTAACAGATTTAACATGATGGAGAAAAAATGGAGGCAACATGGGAGAGGTATATATTTCAAACTCTGCTGTAAATATGATGCACACATCTGCATCAGATCTATGAATTATTCTGAGCTGAAAACAGTCAGAAACTGTTTGCCCACAATTGATGAGCTGAATAGATTTCATAGTGAGGAAAATATAAACATCTGCAGTTTAATGTTTACATTCTACCAATTTACTGTAGAATCATCTGATTGATTTCATTTGTTGTATGCTCATTCAGGAACTCATGCTCCAGAGTGTCGACGTAAACTCAAGTCTAACCTGCAGAAGAAGTTCCAGTGTCTCTTTGAGGGGATCGCTAAAGCAGGAAACCCAACCCTTCTGAATCAGATCTACACACCGCTCTACATCACAGAGGGAGGGACTGCAGAGGTCAATGATGAACATGAGATCAGACAGATTGAAACAGTATCCAGGAAACCAGACAGACTAGAAACAACAATCAGACAAGAAGACATCTTTAAAGCCAAACCTGGAAGAGATGTACCAATCAGAACAGTGATGACAAAGGGAGTGGCTGGCATTGGGAAAACAGTCTTAACACAGAAGTTCACTCTGGACTGGGCTGAAGACAAAGCCAACCAGGACATACACTTCACATTTCCATTCACTTTCAGAGAGCTGAATGTGCTGAAAGAGAAAAAGTACAGCTTGTTAGAACTTGTTCATCACTTCTTTAGTGAAACCAAAGAAGCAGGAATCTGCAGGTTTGAAGAGTTCCAGGTTGTGTTCATCTTTGACGGTCTGGATGAGTGTCGACTTCCTCTGAACTTCCACAACAATGAGATCCTGACTGATGTTACAGAGTCCACCTCAGTGGATGTGCTGCTGACAAACCTCATCAGGGGGAAACTGCTTCCCTCTGCTCGCCTCTGGATAACCACACGACCTGCAGCAGCCAATCAGATCCCTCCTGAGTGTGTCGGCATGGTGACAGAGGTCAGAGGGTTCACTGACCCACAGAAGGAGGAGTACTTCAGGAAGAGATTCAGAGATGAGGAGCAGGCCAGCACCATCATCTCCCACATCAAGACATCACGAAGCCTCCACATCATGTGCCACATCCCAGTCTTCTGCTGGATCACTGCTACGGTTTTGGAGGATGTGTTGAAAAGCAGAAAGAGAGGAGAGCTGCCCAAGACCCTGACTGAGATGTACATCCACTTCCTGGTGGTTCAGTCCAAACTGAAGAACATCAAGTATGATGGAGGAACTGAGACAGATCCACACTGGAGTCCAGACAGCAGGAAGATGATTGAGTCTCTGGGAAAATTGGCTTTTGAGCAGCTGCAGAAAGGCAACCTGATCTTCTATGAATCAGACCTGACAGAGTGTGGCATCGATATCAGAGCAGCCTCGGTGTACTCAGGAGTGTTCACACAGGTCTTTAAAGAGGAGAGAGGGCTGTACCAGGACAAGGTGTTCTGCTTTGTCCATCTGAGTGTTCAGGAGTTTCTGGCTGCTCTTCATGTCCGTCTGACATTCATCAAGTCTGGAGTCAATCTGCTTGCAGAAGAAAGAACAACATCCCGATGGTCTAAAGTCTATTTTTACCAAAGTGCTGTCTACGAGGCCTTAAAGAGTCCAAATGGACACCTGGACTTGTTCCTCCGCTTCCTCCTGGGTCTTTCACTGCAGACCAATCAGACTCTCCTACGAGGTCTGTTGACTCAGACAGGAAGTACCTCAAAGACCAATCAGGACACAGTCAAGTACATCAAGACGAAGATCAGTGAGAATCTGTCTGCAGAGAGAAGCATCAATCTGTTCCACTGTCTGAATGAACTGAATGATCATTCTCTAGAGGAGGAGATCCAACAGTCCCTGAGATCAGGAAGTCTCTCCACAGATAAACTATCTCGTTCTCAGTGGTCAGCTCTGGTCTTCATCTTACTGTCATCAGAAAAAGATCTGGATGTGTTTGACCTGAAGAAATACTCTGCTTCAAAGGAGGCTCTTTTGAGGCTGCTGCCAGTGGTCAAAGCCTCCAACAAAGCTCTGTAAGTGGATGAAACACTGGATATATGAACTATTTTAAATATGTTTAATTTTAAATATGATAAATTAAACATTTTGTGTTCTTTACTTATCGTTCATCAGACTGAGTAGCTGTAACCTCTCAGAGAGAAGCTGTGCAGCTCTGTCCTCAGTTCTCAGCTCCCAGTCCTCTAGTCTGAGAGATCTGGACCTGAGTAACAACAACCTGCTGGATTCAGGAGTGAAGCAGCTGTCTTGTGGATTGAAGAGTCCACATTGTAGACTGGAAACACTCAGGTCAGGATACATCATCTGTAATTCTCTTGTCTTGAATAATGACAAGCTGATTGACTTTTCATACAGTTTACAGAATAGAATAGAATAGTCTTTATTGTCTTTGTACAGGACAATGACATTTTGTTGGAGCAGTCCTCCAGCTGCCTTGTACATATAATAAATATAGAAATGTTTGTGTACGTGTGTTGATGATAGAAGGGTTGGGGGGGGGGGTGTTCAGAATTGTAACAGCTCTGTGTCAGAAGGTGTTTTTTAGTCTTGTTGTGCGGGCGCTCAGTGTTCTGTAGCGCCTTCCTGAGGGCAGGGGGGCAAAGAAGCAGTGTCCAGGGTGTGTGCTGTCTCTGGTAATGCTCTTAGCCTTCCAGATACAGTTGCTGTTTTACATTCAGACAAATGTCAATTATTCTGCACATAAGTGGGATTCTGATACTTCTATGATTAAAAAATGTTTGTTATCAACCTTTTTTATATTTCCAGTCTGTCAGGATGTGTGATCACAGAGGAAGGCTGTGCTTCTCTGGCCTCAGCTCTGAGCTCCAACCCCTCCCATCTGAGAGATCTGGACCTGAGTAACAACAATCTGCAGGATTCAGGAGTGAAGCAGCTTTCTTCTGGATTGGAGAGTCCACACTGTACACTGGAAACTCTCAGGTCAGGATACATCATCTGTAATTCTCTTGTCTTGAATAATCATAATAAAGCTGATTCTGACATTAAATACAGTTACCAGTTGCTGTTTTATATTCAGAGAAATTTCAGTTATTCTGCACATCTGTAGGATTCTTGGATATGATTAAAACATTGTGTTATCAACCTTTTTATATTTCCAGTCTGTCAGGATGTCTGATCACAGAGGAAGGCTGTGCTTCTCTGGCCTCAGCTCTGAGCTCCAACCCCTCCCATCTGAGAGAGCTGGACCTGAGCTACAATCATCTGGGAGACTCAGGAAAGAAGCTTTTGTCTGCTGGACTAGAGGATCCATACTGGAGAATGGACACTCTCAGGTATGGAAATAACAGGTCTAAGATCATTTGATTTGAGTTCTTCTTTCGTTGAACTTTCATGATCTCCTGGTGTCTCTGAACTCATTACAGGAGAGTCCATCTGTTGTTTTATTATTGATGTATTCACTGTCTATTATAAAGAAGTTCAAAGTCAAAGTCAGCTTTATTGTCAATTTCTTCACATGTACTAGACATACAAAGGAATCGAGAAGGTGAAACAGATAAAGTGCACAGGCACAACAGATAAGACAAGACATTTCCTAATACTAAAAAGTAAACATTGAAGTGCACAACAGATAAGACATTTACTAATATAAAAAGATAGACAATGAATATAAGGTCTAGAAGTCTACTTTGTATATGTAGGAAGTTTCTGTATAAGTTAAGTTGTGGTAGTGCAGAAAAACCCAAACTTGTATCACTTGTATCATGAACTTTAACTTGTTTCTTCTTATTGTGTCTTTCAAATATTATTATTATATATTCAAACCAAATGAATGAACAAATGCATACAATTACAGTAAAATGTTTTGCTTCTTAGGTTTGATTCATAAAAAAATGTCTCCTTTTGATATTGAAGTGATGACTGGCTCTATCCTCAGGACAACATACAGAGATCAATATTTAATATAGTGATTTATCATGTGGGAGGACATATTTGTTCATCACATCTACTTCTTCAGGGGCCTCATGTACAAAGGGTGCGTACGCACAAAAACGTGGCGTACGTTCTTTTTCACAGCAAAGTTCAGATGTATCAAGAGTGAAATGACCGTGGAAACGTGCCTCACGCCAACTTCATGGCTGGCGTACGCACGTTTCTACAGCTGTTGATCCTTTGGCGACACTTAGAGGTGATGCTGGGAAACTGTTATAATAAATTAATGTGAAAACAATTAGTCCTCAGACTGAGTGATGTTCACATCAGAACATGAACAATTAACACTGGTGAACAATTAACACACCCACGTGTCTGCAATCACAAAAGTGGATATAAAAGCATGCGCAGAGTGGTGCAGAAAATACCGTTAACAACAATGGCTGCTTTAGCAGTATTAGAAGACATTGTACATGGTGTAATACGAAGAGAGCGTGTGTTCAGAGACAGAGGATTTAATGGCACATGATGACAACTGGCTCATCAGCCGCTTTAGGTTCCCGAGGGCAATCCTCCTGGAACAGTGCGCAGAGCTGCCGCCGGCCTTGGAGCGCGATACAGCGATCATATGTGATGCACAAATGCAATTAACCAACATTGTGGCGAGGTGGCCTGGTTCAACGCACGATTCTGAGTAACAGCATGGTTGGGAACAGACAAGCTGGCACTGTGCGCGATGGGTAATATTAATCCCCGTGTATGGGGGCGCACATACATATCCCGTCTTCACAGCATCGTTACTAGTCAGTGGTTAAAGTTAGTGACTTGCTGGTTAAACTACAGCTTCAGATTTTTCTAACAAGCCCCTGATTGTCTCTGTGTGCAGAGTACTCGTGTTAATAACCCTGTGCGTAAAGTGTGAAATGTCTTAATCAGCGTCATCTTTTCCCCTGCGCACTTCTGCATTAATTTGCAACAATACTGTGTGATCCTTGGGGATAATCAGAGACACCCACATGTGCTCCCACCACCCCTGAGAAAGCAGTGTCACCCACGATTGCGGCGACTCTCTGTTCAAACGGAGTGGGCCCCTCTTCTCTGTCCCCCCGCCTGTTTTGGCCACACTTTGGCGTCGGGCAGCCGTCCTCCGCTTCACATCCACCTTGATGTCGGACCACTTCTTTTTCAATTCAGCATGTGTGCACTTTTCTGACCCCACAGCATTGACAGCCTCACACACACTCTCCCACTCACTCCTCTTGCGTTTATTGTTTATGCCGGAGGACAGCGTGCCAAAGAGTACATTTTTGCGCGCCTCCACTTCAGTGAGTAGCGTCTCCAATTAGCTTTCTGTAAAGTTCTTCTTTTTTCCCGTCTTACTCATTCTTTTGTTTTAATTTTCTGATCGTGCAGAGAGGGGAATCTCAGGTGCAGGGCCCATTTAAATATGATTTGCGTATTTAAATGGGGGCGTGGACAGGGAGGGGTCGGGTGTGCGCTCAATTCCACGTTGATTGGGATGTACAAAGGAAATGTGCTTGGATTCATGCGTACGCACAGATTCATACATCTGGATTTTTTTGTGCGTACAACGTTTTCTGGATTTGAGCGTACGCCATGTTTCAGTAGGAAATCCACACACGTCTTTGTACATGAGGCCCCAGGTCTTTTCCTCTCAGACTTCAGTGAAAGAATCCAGCAGACAGTTGAGACAGATGAGTTTCAGCCTGTTTCTGTGTCACTCTGACAAACTGAGGAACACTGCTTCATGTTGAACAGCAGTTAGGACTCATGTTGGATAGAAAATCATTGTGACTGTGTTTCTTCCTCCAGGGTGGACCATGGTGGAGAGCACAGGTTAAAACCTGGTGTGAAGAAGTGTAAGTGTGGATTGAATTTGATTCATGACAATTAAACAGCACACAGTCAGTTTCTCTTTAAATACAAAGTTGGTCTTTGTGGTATTTATTCATTAAAACATTACTGACAAAACGTGTCATCATGAAACTTTATAGAAATGAACAACAGATCAGAAGTTAAACAGAGAATAAATCCATCAGGTGTGTCAGATGATAAACTGCTGCTGTGTTGTTTCTTCTTCTCTTCATCAGATTTCTGTGAACTCACACTGGACACAAACACAGTACACAGAAGACTCAAACTGTCTGATAACAACAGGAAGGTGACATATTTGAAGGAGGATCAGTCATATCTTGATCATCCAGACAGATTTGACTACTGGGCTCAGCTGCTGTGTAGTAATGTTCTGACTGGTCGCTGTTACTGGGAGGTCCAGTTGGGAGGAAGAATTCGTATATCAGTGAGTTACAGAACAATCAGCAGGAAAGGAGACAGTGATGACTGTTTGTTTGGATGGAACGATCAGTCCTGGTGTCTGAACTGCTCTGATGATGGTTACTCTGTCCGTCACAATATGAGAGATACATACATCTCCTCCTCCTCCTCCTCCTCTTCCTCTTCCTCCTCCTCCTCTGTCTCTAACAGAGTAGCAGTGTATGTGGACTGTCCTGCTGGCACTCTGTCCTTCTACAGAGTCTCCTCTGACACACTGATCCACCTCCACACCTTCAACACCACATTCACTGAACCTCTGTATCCTGGGTTTACAGTCTTGTGGCCTGGTGCCTCAGTGTCTCTGTGTCCTCTGTCTGAGGGAGAGTCTCCTCCTGTGGAGACAAACAGTCACACTGCTGACTGAAGACAGCTGCTGAAATCACTGTTCACTCTGTTCACCAGTGAACAATAGAAACAGGAAGTGACAGCAGCTTCCTGTGTTTAAATGTTGATGGTGGACGAGGTTTCACTCTGGTTTCATTTGGATCACTGACTGTGCTTTAATGTCAGAATATAGTTTCTATTAGAAGTAGTGAAATGATCTCCTCTGGACTGAATTGATGTGTAAAAACTGTGTTGACTCTGATATTCACTTCAGTAAAGTTTTCTTGGAGCAGCATCTAGCAGCTGTTAGTGGCTGTTAGTTATTCCATTTTATCAGGATCTTAAAGTGAAGTTTCCTGAAAATGTCCACCAGACATCCCAGTCTGTTTGACATCAGCTCAGTTTGTGTTCAATCATTAACATCAACGTATGTTTCTATATGATGTCATGTGTCTGACATGTATGTATATAATAACATGTATGGGCTGCTTTCCTTTAGTTCTTCTTGCCTCTGCAGGTGATGTAAATATTATCCATGTTTGCTGGGCAGCTTTGGCTGTTTTACAGTTCAGTAAAAATATTATTTTCAAAATCACTTGTTTTTACATAATCAGCATTTTTTTCTCCTTGCCTTAATCGATGTGTAATGTTATACTACTTCTACTTGTGTATTTCTCTAATTTCAACATGTACGACAGAATGAATTTTATATGTGTGTAAATGAAAATAATCAAGTAAATAAATAGGTTTAAGGAATTTTGTGAAAACTCAGTTGAATTGATATTCTTTGTTCAGAGAGGTCAAGCTGCTCCATATTTATGGAATAATATATGGAACAAAGTTATTTTACACATCAAATATTTACTTGAAGACGACTCACTGATACATATGAAGTCCTTAAACAGAGGTGTGATATCAGTGATAACAGCTTCCTGTAATACTCACAGCTGACATACTGTCTGAAGGGTAAAATCAACCTACCAACCACCTCCAATAATCAACTCAAACAATGAACCTTTCACCAAAAAACCTCAAAAACCTGCAAGATTATGTTAAACACTGATGATAAAAACTCTCCATTCAACCCAAAACTGGGAAAAAGACGAGCTGTTACCATCGATGTCAACTATTAACACAACTGACACTAAAATACAACTCAGTCAGTATAAAATGAATAATGAGCCAATTGTGCTGTAAAAACAGACTGTTGGTGGCTTCACCTCTGATCTGAACACATCACATAAAGACTCAAAGAAATATCAAACAAACAAGGTGACCACTTTAATTGTCATTGGGCCCCATTCATCAGTTGTACCTGCCAGTGTTAGTAACCCTATTAGCACGCTAACATATACAGTGCTCACTCACTCACAGTCACATATAATCATACCTAAACCATTACATACTGATTTTCAAAAATGCTGAAACCCCCATTCAAAAATACTGTTTATTCATCATTCATTGAAAAAAGCATAAAACCTAAAGATTACACTCTCTCTGCTTTCTGAAAGCCTCATTAAGGATTAATCACTGATTTATGAATGGCTGATGAGGTATACATCAATGATTTGTGGTTCAAAAATTATGTATAGAGACTAACAATGAGGGGAAACTGAGAAATGCCCAAATATGAACAGTATGTGAGGGTTAAATAACAACCTGCCCCCTCTGCTGGTGAAGACAATAACTCCACCCACACCAACTCCACATCACATCTACCACACACACTTCACTCTGATATTTAAAGATAAAAAGATCTCTGCAAGACTACATACGCTACCTTTACCTCTGCTGTGTAAACCTTCACACATCACACCCTCACTGTTTCCTGTGTGTGTTTACTGTATATACTACTACATTATTTATCTATGTTTATTTTGAAACATCTTTTATTTACAGCTATTATTAATATTTATTTATATGAATGACCGACCCAAGCAGCAGTAACTGGCATTAATATGATATTTATTTGGTTACCATGGTGATTTTTATACTCTTATTGTTTGATTTTTATTTCTATGTTCTTATTGTAGGGTTTTGTTGGGTATTGTCTATTTCTTGTCATATTTTTTCATTTTACGTCTTTAACTCTGTCCTGTATTTATGTACTCAGCACTGTATTATGTCAGAATGCAACTAATGATTATTCTTATTATATTTTCCATTAATTGATTAGTTGTTTGGTTGATCAGAGTTTCAGCTTGTAGTGTCTTCTCAGTGTATTTTCAAGAATTACAGACACTTGTCTCTGTCAGTGGTTTCTGACTCACCACGCTTTGTTTCAAACAATCACAATCATCTCTGTTATGTTGCATCACATCCATTTATTTTCATAATGCTGCGTTCAGTATTTAAACTTTCTCCTTACAAAAACAAACAAAAGAGCTTGCTGTGTGTTCAAAAGACATCACAGATCTCCTCTTCTCATCATGAGTTCAACCCACCTGTCATTCATACGATCTATCAATCCCACTTCTTTACCACAGATGTAATACTTATTAATGGACAGCAGGGGGAGACCTTCAACCACACATATGCATAAATAAAATCAAACTATTTAGGTGAATACTCTTACACCAATCAATCATAATAAAGTAAAATGGCACACAGACAAAAACAAAGAGACTAAAGAAACCAGAAAATATTCATATTTAAGAAGCTGAATCAGAGAATTTGGACTTTTTATTTGTTATTTTATTTTACCATCAGTTAACTCTGTTCACCTGTTCACTCAGCTGCAGCTCATCAGTATCAAGCCAGTATATATACTCCTGTTGTCCACTCACTTTTGGCCAGATCGTCATTTGCATTTGCTTCATCTACATGCCAGACCTTCCAGCACTGATTCACGGACTGATTCCCTGGTTTCGACCCTGCTTGCTTTTGACCTCCTCTCCTTGTGTTTTCCCTGGTAAACACACCAGCCTTCTGTTCCTGACTTTGAGTATTGCCTGTTCCTGTCCTCTGGCTTCGGTCCTGTCAGGAGAGCCCAGAAAACTCCAGCTTGGTCAACCTCATGTCCGTGAGTGCTACTGGCATTGTCTTACCTGCTGTAAGTCTGTCTTCAATGACCCTGAGCCCAGCCTGTCCCCCTACACATCCTGCCAGATACCTGTTCTCTTACCTTGTGGACTATAAAATAAGATCATTTAAAACTGCTCCCTGGTCCTGTGCTGCTATTGGGTCATACCACTTC
Source organism: Scomber scombrus (assembly GCF_963691925.1). Taxonomy (NCBI): domain Eukaryota; kingdom Metazoa; phylum Chordata; class Actinopteri; order Scombriformes; family Scombridae; genus Scomber; species Scomber scombrus. The sequence goes on along the minus strand of NC_084986.1, from coordinate 1,442,051 downwards.
CACACCCGTTACACACAGTATCCGTCACGCTCACCTCTTTACCACAGATGCAATACTTAGTATGGACAGCAGGGGGAGACCTTCAACCACACATGTGCATAAATAATATCAAAATAATTGGGTGAATACTTTTACATCCATCAAGGTAATTAATCAAACAATACCTTTAATATAATACAGTAAATCATCATAAAGTAAACTGGTTCAAACACAGCTCATGTTCTCATTTATTTTTCAGCCAACCCAAAAATATTCAGTTTACTGTCAGAGTAAGAAACCAGAAAAGCTTCATAATTAAGAAGCTGAATCAGAGTTTGGACATTAATTTTACAAAAATGAATCTTAAGTACTTGCAACTCATCAAATCAACTACTCATTGCAGCTGTAGAGTGTACTGCACCCTCACAGTATTTACAATATATAGTATTTATTATGAACAGTATTTATTGCACAGGCAGCACATTCATTCATTTTATTTCACTCGTGTTTATCCAGACAACTGCTGGTTTTCTTCAGGAGGTAATATTTGATATGACTGTACTGCAGTGTTTTCACTCTATTATTGTGATGTATTTTTGAGACATAATGTATATTGGCGCTTTTCCACTACACAGTTCCAGCACGACTCGTTTTATGTTGTTTGTCTGTAATCATCTGTGTTGCTGCCTCTCTGAGCCAGGACTCTTAAAAAGAGCTTTTTCATTTCAATGAGGTTTTCCTGCTTAAATAGAGTTTAATGTTTGTCTGCAGTGTGTATGAGGACACATGATATAATAATGAATCATAATAATGAAGACAAATATCTACTTATTAGTCCTGTTTTGCACATATTAAAGAGACCAAACTTTGGCAAACATCAGACTTCATGATCCAGCTGATATTTGCTGTCTGTTAATGTTTGACTTTTGTTCCAGATTCTTGGTTCCAGAGTTCAGAGCTGCTGTTCTGTGTTCAGATTCCCTTAAAGAAGACTTCAGGTTACAGATGAATACAGAGAGTTGAGACCTTAAAAAGCTCCTGCTGTCAGTTCCATGTTTGTTCTTCTTCTGGTTGGTTTCCTGCTTGAAGCTGCTGATTCATTTCACCTTCACTCATCAGCTTGATTCAGATGGTTTTCAGCATCTAAAGGTAACGTAACCAACAGTTTCATCATGTTTGTGTCAGCAGCTGTTAAAATGATCTGATAACAGTACAGATGGAAGTTATACTGATGACTTATGATCATTGGTTGGTGCATTGATGGAATGAACAAAACTACAGAAGAAATAAGAAAATATTTTTTTTTTAATATAAATCGTACAGTGAGTCCGGGAAGTTTCTGCTCTTTATATTTCTGATTTAATAACCAAGTCTGAATACACAAACGGTGAGCAGATGATTCGGTTACAGTTATCTTATTGTTAGAGTCACGTGTTCAGCCAACAGACGCCATTAACCATAGTCTCTGTTCATATATCATGGTCACGTCCACCATCTTGGTTTCAGTGCTCGAATTCAAACCTACACAGTTCATCCTGTAATGTTAATATCTCTCAGATCCCTTTTTGAGACTGTTTTCAGTGTTTAATTATTGGTCCCTGTCCTCAGAGTGGTGCCCGTCATTATTAATTCAAATTATTTGTATTGATTATCTTTGACAATTCCTCTTAGCTGATAACCAAACCTGTTCCTACTGTGTCCCAACAAGATTTACATGAATATGAAGATGAACTGTGTGCATCAATAGATCAGACTCATGTGTTTGGTCATTACTGTCGTGACTTTACAGTTATTTAGAAATAGAAAACCTCCCCCAAACATACAGAACAGCACAGAACTTTCACTGGGAGTTAAAGAGTTAAGGTACAATCACATTGATTTTTACATGTTAGCGAAGTAAAATGACAGTTCTGGCGCGCAGGTTGTCGAGTGGTTAGGGCATATGCCACATACGCAGCAGACCCCGGTTCCAGTCCCGGCCAGAGGACCTTTGCTGCATGTCACACCCCTCTCTCTCCTTTGATTTCCTGTCTCTACTTCTACTAAAGGTGTCTATGCTAGAAAAAACCTTTTAAAAAATAAGACAGTTCTGTTGAGTGTTGCTCAGTAACAGTGAACTATGTTGTTTAAATGCTTTGCAGTCAGTTCATTTATTGATCATAAAACAGTAAGAATCTGCTATAATTACATTAGCAACAGTATCACTAGCTAGCAAACCAATCAGATCAATAAACAGTTTGATTAGCTTTCAACACAACACTGACTGTTCTGTACAGACTGATGTGATTATGTTCTGACACATTTGACATGAAATCAACTCAAACTGTTTGTTTTTCTAAAAGCTTCTCTTGTGTTGCATGAATGTCCTTGTTAGAGAAGTTAGTAGACAGTATGGAGTCTCCTCCTTCATCACCTTTAATCTGCTGCACATTTTAATCAGCAGTGTCACTCAGTCAGTGAGGGACATTCACTGTCCACAGTCCAGCACAATGCAGCCTGCTTACTGATGAACTGTAATAAAAAGTCATAAATATGTTACAGTCAGAGATCTCTGACAATGTTTTAGTCTCAGAAATACTGAAATCATCTTTTCATTGATGATATTCAGTTATTTAACCAGCTGAGAGCTGCAGCAGCAGCAACATGATTCTACTGTAGCTCTGCATTTACTGTTTAGTTTCACTCATTTTACATGAACATCATGTTTACACATGTTTAATATCAAGGTTCAAAGTTCTGATAATTCAGCCATATAATCCTCTGATATAACATCCTTATTGTCCAACACTGACTAAAGGGCAGAAACATGACATGATAAGATTAATAAGATATCATAAATATAACTTAACTTTTTTTTATCTACAGTGATATTTATTTTCATTGCATCAGAGACTTTATATGAATTCAGAAAATGATTGTTTGAACGTCATCATGGCTCTGAGTGTGACATGTACAGTCAGGAGTGTTTTTAGATAAAGACAAGCTGGTTGTTTAGCAGCTGGAAGACACCAAAGAGGAGGAAATATTTTATACTAGTGTCAGATGCCCAGTCTGCTGTTAAAGTCAAGTTACTTGTTCCATGTAAACATCATCATATTCTCTTAATGAAAAAAAACTTATAACCAGGATATGGATAATATGTGATCTCAACTCCACCAAAGAGCATGATGATAAACCACATCTACATCCTGAAATTAAAGTAAAATTATTTTCTGAGCCAATCACATCAAAACATTTTGGGAATTTCAGCTATAAATCCAAATGTTTGCTCCGGTATTGGCTAGTGTCAAACACTGTCCTCTGAGCTCCTCTAAAACCCTGAAGAGACAGCGATGTGACAGTCAATCAGAAATATATCATATTTTGGACTTTGACTGTGAAGTTATGAGAGTGTGACAGCGTCCTCAGATTGATGATGAAGGACTGATGAAGGAGAATCAGCTGCAGCTTCTCTCTGTGTTTCCTCTACAGGTGAAGGTAGAACCACTCTGTGACCACATGTGAATCTGAATTCACCTGGTGAGTATTTTATTCTTTCTGACACACAGCTGGATGAACATATATGCATGTCATCAGTTTTTAAACACAAGTGAACTATAACTTGCTGCATATGAGCTCTGTAGTGGACAAAAATGCAACTGTATGAAAGGAATCTAGGTAATGCAGTTTCTTCAACATGTATCCACAGTGGAAATCTTACAGTAATGACTAACTGTGGCGCCATCTGGTGGTAGAATAAAGAATGACAGTGTGATAGACAGCAGTGTGTCTGTGTGACGTGCAGCTGGTTGTAATGAATGAGCATGTTGTTGTGTTTGTGTGAAGGTGTTTCTCTGCTATGGATCAGAGTGAGGACAGAGAGGAGGGAGTCCCTCCCTCTAAAAGCTCTCTGTGTGGGGAACATGACAGCCAGACCAAAGCTCAGAGGTGAGATGAGGATCTCTAACTGTCCATCACTGTTCTCCACTCACATCACTCCACCATCATTATTCACACTCAAAGCTCTGTGTGTGTTGTGTTGAAGCCCAGAGCTGCCCAGACCGGACTTTGCTGGACCTGGACCAGAACCCAGCTGTGTGTCCATGAAGAGTGACGACTCTATGGATGCACCTATTCTCTTCAAACACCAACATCAGTCTGCTGATCAGAGGTCAGAATATAAAATGTTTTATCTGTTTCTCTCCATTTCTCCTGAGAAGAGGTGTGATGTCTTTGTTGTGATCACGTCATTGATTCTTCACTATTGACTCTTTTTTATTAATTAATGTCACATTTGCATATCTCAGTACAAATATCAAACCCAGAGTTAAAACCCGCAAACAGTTGGATTCTGCTTTGAGAGACTGTACGAACATACAAACCTCACAATCATGTGACACATTCACAGCTCTCATCATCCATCCATCATCTATACCAGGGGTCACTAATAGGCAGACTGCAGTCCACAATGGCCCTCGGAAACTCACAGACCACTGTGCATAGCGAATCTTCTCATGTGATGCTAATCAGCCAATCAGAACCATGCATGCACATGGAGTTATAAAGTTAGTAGATGTGAAATTAAGTTTATGGTCTAAGTTTAAGTTACATTTAAAAGTAAAAAAGGATTATTTTTCATTTTTCTAAAACTAAGCACTTCATCTAAGAAGCACAATCAAAAGCTTTCTGTAATGCACTTTATTTTGAAATGCCATCTTTCTTTGATATAAGAAAAGAAAATGAATTGATCTTGTTTTATTCTTAAGTTGAGACTTTATTATTTGTTTGAATCCCACAAGTTCAGTGTAAATACTAATGAATGAATTCTACTGTATTTATTTGACAGTCTACAGTCTATCCACAACACACAGATGCTGATGCTTATACTGAGAAATAATATGGACATTAAGATGTTCTGGACCTTCACTTGAGGAAACTTTCACTTTCACAAATTGGACCAGAAGCCTATTTCGACTTAAATATCTATACATTTAAAACTAATTAAGTTTAATTTTTAGATTTTATTCCGTCACATTTTATCAACTGGAACTAAAACCCCCCAGAGATTCTGTTTGAAGGGACAACAGATCTGCTCTGACTCACAATGACTACAGCAGCTAAGAAAACAGCACAGTGCTCTCATGTTATGAACATGGGAAAAAGTTAAATGGAATGTAATTGCATAACGTTGAAAGGAAGAAAAGTATGTTTTCTGAAACCTCAAACTATATTTTAATTCAATTAAATGTTACACTAGATGACAGCTGTCACTCAAACCAAATGCAGGTTGTTTTCAGTGCTCTCTAAGCTAGTTAGCCATGGTAACAATGTCAGTTTGTTGTAGCTGATAGGATCAGTTTCTTACTGCAGGTTTATGGACAAACACCTGATGTGTCGTAGCTGTCTTCCAACAAAACACACAATCTTCAGGATCAACACTGTTGTTACACTTGTTTTATCTCTTCTCTGTTTCCATCAGGATCCATCAGCAGAGACCAGATTCTCCTGAACCCAGCTGTGTGTCCATGAAGAGTGACCGGTCTATGGGTCGATTTATTGAGTTCAAACATGGACATCAGTCTGCTGATCAGAGGTCAGAATAAAAAAATGTTTGTCTGTTATTATCCAACTCTCATAAGAAGAAGTTTGATTGACTAAAACCGTTTTTACACACAATTACCTTATTAATACAAACACACACACACTCCTACAAACACTTTTTTAGAAACCACAAACTTTACGTATATAACAGTTTTTAAACAGAGGTACAAAGTCAGAGACAAATGATCAGAGGTCAGACAGAACAGCCGAGTGTTTTACCTGGATCCACTGTGATAGAACACAACACCTTTAACACGGAGTGTCATTATTTATTCTGAGACTTCATCTTTTCTTCACAGAGTTCATCAGCAGAGCTCAGAGGTTCTCAGTGGTCAGTCTGTCCAGCAGCATCAAACACAGCTGGACTCCATATTTATGGTGTGTAAATGTAAAGCACAGCTACTACTGCTAACTACAACAGCCACAGACTAAATACTAAACTACCATTCTGGTCCTAACAGTCTCCATGCTGCACTCGGTAGACCAGCAGCTTTTCAGTCTGTCACTGATGATCTGATGTTGACTTCTACCAGTTACATTAACATTTGATTCTGTTCCAGCTGCTGGAGGAGAACATCAGCAGGTTTGTGAAGAACGAGCTGAAGAAAATGCAGAAGCTTGTGAGTCCAGATGACCCAGAATGCTTAGAGAGTCAGAGTGAGGATGAGGAGGTGTTGGACGGTGAGGAGGAAGAGCAGAGGAGGAGGAGCAGCAGAGAGGCATTTCTGAAGATCACACTGCACTTCCTGAGGAGAATGAAGCAGGAGGAGCTGGCTGAGCGTCTGCAGAGCAGTAAGAGGATTTTAACAGATTTAACATGATGGAGAGGAAATGGAGGCAACATGGGAGAGGTTTATATTTCAAACTCTGCTGTTAATATGATGCACACATCTGCATCAGATCTATGAATTCTTCTGAGCTGAAAACAGTCAGAAACTGTTTGTCATCAACTGATGAGATGAATAGATTTCATAGTGGAGGAAGATATAAACATCTGCATTTTAATGTTTACATTCTACCAATTTACTGTAGAATCATCTGATTGATTTCATTTGTTGTTTGTTCATTCAGGAACTCCAGCTGAAAAGTGTCGATATAAACTCAAGTCTAACCTACAGAAGAAGTTCCAGTGTCTGTTTGAGGGGATCGCTAAAGCAGGAAACCCAACCCTTCTGAATCAGATCTACACACCGCTTTACATCACAGAGGGAGGGACTGCAGAGGTCAATGATGAACATGAGGTCAGACAGATTGAAACAGCATCCAGGAAACCAGACAGACCAGAAACAACAATCAGACAAGAAGACATATTTAAAGCCTCACCTGGAAGAGATGAACCAATCAGAACAGTGATGACAAAGGGAGTGGCTGGCATTGGGAAAACAGTCTTAACACAGAAGTTCACTCTGGACTGGGCTGAAGACAAAGCCAACCAGGACATACACTTCACATTTCCATTCACTTTCAGAGAGCTGAATGTGCTGAAAGAGAAAAAGTACAGCTTGGTGGAACTTGTTCATCACTTCTTTACTGAAACTAAAGAAGCAGGAATCTGCAGGTTTGAAGAGTTCCAGGTTGTGTTCATCTTTGACGGTCTGGATGAGTGTCGACTTCCTCTGGACTTCCACAACAATAAGAACCTGACTGATGTTACAGAGTCCACTTCAGTGGATGTGCTGTTGACAAACCTCATCAGGGGGAAACTGCTTCCCTCTGCTCGCCTCTGGATAACCACACGACCTGCAGCAGCCAATCAGATCCCTCCTTGCTATGTCGACATGGTGACAGAGGTCAGAGGGTTCACTGACCCACAGAAGGAGGAGTACTTCAGGAAGAGATTCAGAGATGAGGAGCAAGCCAGAACCATCATCTCCCACATCAAGACATCACGAAGCCTCCACATCATGTGCCACATCCCAGTCTTCTGCTGGATCACTGCTACAGTTCTGGAGGATGTGTTGAAAAGCAGAGAGGGAGGAGAGCTGCCCAAGACCCTGACTGAGATGTACATCCACTTCCTGGTGCTTCAGTCAAAACTGAAGAAGGTCAAGTATGATGGAGGAGCTGAGACAGATCCACACTGGAGTCCAGAGAGCAGGAAGATGATTGAGTCTCTGGGAAAACTGGCTTTTGAACAGCTGCAGAAAGGCAACCTGATCTTCTATGAATCAGACCTGACAGAGTGTGGCATCGATATCACAGCAGCCTCAGTGTGCTCAGGAGTGTTCACACAGGTCTTTAAAGAGGAGAGAGGGCTGTACCAGGACAAGGTGTTCTGCTTCATCCATCTGAGCCTTCAGGAGTTTCTGGCTGCTCTTCATGTCCATCTGACATTCATCAAGTCTGGAGTCAATCTGCTGGCAGAAGAACAAACAACATCCCGGTGGTCTAAAGTCTTTAAAGAAAATCCTAAACCAAAACATCTCTACCAGAGAGCTGTGGACGAGGCCTTAAAGAGTTCAAATGGAACCCTGGACTTGTTCCTCCGCTTCCTCCTGGGTCTTTCACTGCAGACCAATCAGACTCTCCTACGAGGTCTGCTGATACAGACAGGAAGTACCTCACAGACCAATCAGGAAACAGTCGAGTACATCAAGAAGAAGATCAGTGAGAATGTGTCTGCAGAGAGAAGCATCAATCTGTTCCACTGTCTGAATGAACTGAATGATCGTTCTCTAGTGGAGGAGATCCAACAGTACCTGAGATCAGGAAGTCTCTCCACAGTTAAACTGTCTCCTGCTCAGTGGTCAGCTCTGGTCTTCATCTTACTGTCATCAGAAGAAGATCTGGACGTGTTTGACCTGAAGAAATACTCTGCTTCAGAGGAGGCTCTTCTGAGGCTGCTGCCAGTGATCAAAGCTTCAAATAAAGTTTTGTGAGTGGATGAAACTCTGGATATATGAACAATTTATGAATACATTCAATTTTAAATACGATAAATTAAACATTTTGTGTTTTTTTACTAATCCTTTCTTCAGGCTGAGTAGCTGCAACCTCTCAGAGAGAAGCTGTGCAGCTCTGTCCTCAGTTCTCAGCTCCCAGTCCTCTAGTCTGAGAGATCTGGACCTGAGTAACAACAACCTGCAGGATTCAGGAGTGAAGCAGCTTTCTGCTGGACTGGAGAGTCCACACTGTACACTGGAAACCCTCAGGTCAGGATACATCATCTACGATTTTGTCTTAAACAATGACAATTAAGCTGATTTTGAGTGTTTATACATTTTATATAGTTGACAGTTGCTGTTTTACATTCAGACAAATGTAAATTATTCTGCACATCTGTAGGATTTGGTTATGTATATGATTAAAAACATTGTGTTATCACCCTTTTTATATTTCCAGTCTTTCAGGATGTCTGATCTCAGAGGAACGCTGTGCAGCTCTGTCCTCAGTTCTCAGCTCCCAGTCCTCTAGTCTGAGAGATCTGGACCTGAGGAACAACAACCTGAAGGATTCAGGAGTGAAGCAGCTTTCTGCTGGACTGGAGAGTCCACACTGTGGACTGGAAAGTCTCAAGTCAGGATACATCATATATAATTTCATTGCCCTGAACAATGACAATAAAGCTGATTCTGACAATACAAACAGTTGATAGTTTCTGTTTTACATTCAGATAAATGTTCATTTTTCTGCACCTCTGCAAGATTCTGGTACTTTCATGATTAAAAACACTGTGATATCAATCTTTTTATAATTCCAGTCTGTCAGGATGTCTGATCACAGAGGAAGGCTGTGCTTCTCTGGCCTCAGCTCTGAGCTCCAACCCCTCCCATCTGAGAGAGCTGGACCTGAGTAACAACAACCTGCAGGATTCAGGAGTGAAACAGCTTTCTGGTGGACTGGAGAATCCACACTGTACACTGGAAAGTCTCAGGTCAGAATCTTTTTGTTAACTACTTTATCTTTTATGATGTGAATGTAATTCAAAAGTATCACCAACATTTTCTGAATTCCAGTCTGTCAGGATGTCTGATCACAGAGGAAGGCTGTGCTTCTCTGGCCTCAGCTCTGAGCTCCAACCCCTCCCATCTGAGAGAGCTGGACCTGAGATACAATCATCCAGGAGACTCAGGAGAGAAGCTGCTGGCTGCCGGACTAGAGGATCCACACTGGAGACTGGAAACTCTCAGGTATGGACGTAACAGTTTGAAGATTATATGATGTGAGTGAATTGTTGACAGAAGATATTAGGGATGGAACGGTTCATTAAAAAAAATCTGTCCCGTTCGGTATGCTTGTCACGGTTCGGGTTTGTTCGGTTCATGACACGCGCAATGTGCCAGTAACCCAGTGAAGTTTTTTTTTTCACCATTTGACACGACGTGTAGGCGTTATATTATTATACGTGGGACCTATGAAGATGAAGGATGAAGGCTTTTGCTCTGTTTCCAACAGTACGAACACTGGCAGCTAGTGCTGGGCGATTATGGCAGATATCAAAATGACAATTAATTGAACTTTTAACCTCGATAACGATTGATGAACGATTATGTATTTTCAGTTTCATTTGTTTTATATTTTACACTGCTGCCCTCACACATGAGGATCTTTAGGGAATGAAAATAATGATGTTTTAAGGTGTGACGCTGTGGTTAATAACTAGTTTACTTGATTAGAACTATGTAAAGATCATGGTTTGGGTTCAAATGATCACTGGAGAAGTGATCAAATTCCTTAAAGATATGCAACCTTTACTGTCAAGACAACAGTGAACACCACCATTAATTGATATGAGCAAGATTAAGTCGATTGGAGTTTCTAAATGTCGGTTTGATTATTTTTTCTATTAATTGCCCAGCCCTACTGGCAGCTGCTAACCTGAGAGAGACTCACCATCTCCAGATGCAGGTTGATTAAAGCAAAGCAGCCAAACTACACAAAAACACAAATGGTAGGATACACAAACATGTGTGGACCCAAAATATCTCTACGAAGTAAATATCTATAACCTTTTATTATTAGCACGGTGGTTGATCGGTTACAATAAATTATCCCATTTTATATTGACGTGTGTATCATTATTATTATTATTATTATTAGTATTATTAGTATTATTATCATTATCATTATTAGTATTATTCCACGTGCCACAGGCGGATTTGAGCAGCATCAGTAAAACAGTTTCCTTCTGTGTTTTTCTCTTGTATCCTGCAATGTGATTATTGAAATAGGCTTCATAATGTAGCCTGTAGTTACAAGTTTTATTTTAGAGTTGGCTTGTTGTATTTTAGCATTGTGAGGCAAACTGGTCCTTTTGAACAGGAGACGAGCAGCAGCTGTAAATAAATCAATGCGCATATTTAGAAGAATAACTGACCCAGGGTTAACCCTAACCCATAAAAAAGTAGCACGGGACATTTCTAGTAATTCAGCAAACTAATGAATGTATTATGCAGCATGCACGATGGTCTTCATGTGACAGCTCTTTATACTGTTATGATCTTTTCCTCCTTCAGTTATGGTCAGGTGGGAATCCCAGACCTAATCAGTGTGTGTAAAATAATGTTAATTCATCTGAGGCATTCATTTAAAAGTTTCCTTGATAAATGACTGTTGGTTAGTGTTAAACTACTAAGGATTTTTTTATTAATCTTTATTGCGCTCTTGCCTTGATGACGTCATCCAGCCTAAAAATATGAGAAATGAGAAGCCCCCCCACCCAGAAAAGAACAACATAAACCGAACCAAACTCAAAACCGTGATATGAACCGAACCGTGGGTTTCGTGAACCGTTCCACCCCTAGAAGATATGTACATTTTTATATAGAATTTATATAATTCATGCAATTATATGTTTCCCAAGGGAACATAACAGCAGTGCAGGAAGCTCAGTCTAAATCCATGTGAGGTGTATCAAATTGAACTGCATGTGTGACTTGGTGTGGAGCTGTCCATGCTCTTCTGAAGTGTTGATTCCTCTTTCTGGTTTTGTCTGTTGTTTTCCACTGCTGAGCTGCCATTCATCATTGATGACCCCTTTGCTGTAAGCCTATAGCGTATTAATATGAGTAGATTCCCCTCCTGTAAATGACAAATATATAAATACTAAAAACTTGATCACAAAAAAAAAAGCTTTTGCAGGCTACATTAAAGGCTACATACCTTTTTATACAGAGTCCAACACACACACACGAGGGAGGGAGAGAGAAACCCACACAGGTACCGGCAGTTACCTGTGACCGCACTAGCATTAGTCACAGAAGTGATGCATCGGGGGTCAGAGAAGGGCGGGGGGACTGCCACTTTTACACTCAGCCCGCCTCCAGTGATTGGCTATGAGCAACGCTCAATTAATTTCAGCAACACAGTGCATAGAATAATTAAACACATTTCTATGCTGCTACACATCCTTGGAAAAGGAACTAATATAGAACTGGAGTTGGTCCTCAGTGGCAACAACTTAGAAATGCTCCTTTTGTCTCCTTTTGATATTGAAGTGATGACTGGCTCTATCCTCAGGACAACATGCAGAGATCAATATTTAATATAGTGATTTATCATGTGGGAGGACATATTTGTTCATCACATCTTCTTCTTCAGGTCTTTTCCTCTCAGATTTCAGTGAAAGAATCCAGCAGACAGTTGAGACAGATGAGTTTCAGCCTGTTTCTGTGTCACTCTGACAAACTGAGGAACACTGCTTCATGTTGAACAGCAGTTAGGACTCATGTTGGATAGAAAATCATTGTGACTGTGTTTCTTCCTCCAGGGTGGACCATGGTGGAGAGCACAGGTTAAAACCTGGTCTGAAGAAGTGTAAGTGTGGATTGAATTTGATTCATGACAACTAAACAGCACACAGTCCGTTTCTCTTTAAATAAAAAGTTGGTCTTTGTGGTATTTATTCATTAAAACATTACTGACAAAATGTGTCATCATGAAACTTTATAGAAATGAACAACAGATCAGAAGTTAAACAGAGAATAAATCCATCAGGTGTGTCAGATGATAAACTGCTGCTGTGTTGTTTCTTCTTCTCTTCATCAGATTTCTGTGAACTCACACTGGACACAAACACAGTAAACTATTACCTCAAACTGTCTGATAACAACAGGAAGGTGACATCTGTGGAGAAGGATCAGTCATATCCTGATCATCCAGACAGATTTGACCACTGGGCTCAGCTGCTGTGTAGTAATGGTCTGACTGGTCGCTGTTACTGGGAGGTCGAGTGGAGAGGAAGGGTTCGTATATCAGTGAGTTACAGAGGAATCAACAGGAAAGGAAACAGTAAAGACTGTGTGTTTGGATGGAACGATCAGTCCTGGAGTCTGATCTGCTCTGATGAAGATGTTTACTCTCTCCGTCATAATAAGATAGAAACACACATCTCCATCTCCTCCCCCTCCCCCCCCCTCCTCCTCTGTCTCTAACAGAGTAGCAGTGTATGTGGACTGTCCTACTGGCACTCTGTCCTTCTACAGAGTCTCCTCTGACACACTGATCCACCTCCACACCTTCAACACCACATTCACTGAACCTCTGTATGCTGGGTTGGGGTTTGTGTCTTTTGATTCCTCAGTGTATGTGTGTCCTCTGCCTGAGGGAGAGTCTCCTCCTGTGGAGACAAACAGTCACATTGCTGACTGAAGACAGCTGCTGAAATCACTGTTCACTCTGTTCACCAGTGAACAATAGAAACAGGAAGTGACAGCAGCTTCCTGTGTTTAAATGTTGATGGTGGACGAGGTTTCACTCTGGTTTCATTTGGATCACTGACTGTGCTTTAATGTCAGAATATAGTTTCTATTAGAAGTAGTGAAATGATCTCCTCTGGACTGAATTGATGTGTAAAAACTGTGTTGACTCTGATATTCACTTCAGTAAAGTTTTCTTGGAGCAGCATCTAGCAGCTGTTAGTGGCTGTTAGTTATTCCATTTTATCAGAATCTTAAAGTGAAGTTTTTTCTGAAAATGTCCACCAGACATCCCAGTCTGTTTGACATCAGCTCAGTTTGTGTTCAATCATTAACATCAACGTATGTTTCTATGTGATGTCATGTGTCTGACATGTATGTATATAATAACATGTATGGACTGCTTTCCTTTAGTTTATCTTGCCTCTGCAGGTGATGTAAATATTATCCATGTTTGTTGGGCAGCTTTGGCTGCTTTACACTTGAGTACAAATATTAATTTACTACTTATTCAGAGTTTTGTTATTTAGATAATCAGCATTTTTTTTCCTTGCCTTAATCGATGTGTAATGTTATACTACTTCTACTTGTGTATTTCTCTAATTGCAAAATGTACGACAGAATGAATTTTATGTGTGTAAATGCAAATAATCAAGTAAATGGGTTTGAGAATTTTGTGAAACGTCAGTTGAATTGATATTCTTTGTTCAGAGAGGTCTAGCTGCCCCATATTTATGGAATAATATATGGAACAAAGTTATTTTACACATCAAACATTTATTTGAACACGGCTCACTGATACATATGAAGTCCTTAAACAGAGGTGTGATAACAGTGATAACAGCTTCCTGTAATACTCACAGCTGACATACTGTCTGAAGGGTAAAATCAACCTACCAACCACCTCCAATAATCAACTCAAACAATGAACCTTTCACCAAAAACCTGCAAGATTCTGTTAAACACTGATGATAAAAACTCTCCATTCAACCCAAAACTGGGAAAAAGACGAGCTGTTACCATCGATGTCAACTATTAACACAACTGACACTAAAATACAACTCAGTCAGTATAAAATGAATAATGAGCCAATTGTGCTGTAAAAACAGACTGTTGGTGGCTTCACCTCTGATCTGAACACATCACATAAAGACTCAAAGAAATATCAAACAAACAAGGTGACCACTTTAATTGTCATTGGGCCCCATTCATCAGTTGTACCTGCCAGTGTTAGTAACCCTATTAGCATGCTAACATATACAGTGCTCACTCACTCACAGTCACATATAATCATACCTAAACCATTACATACTGATTTTCAAAAATGCTGAAACCCCCATTCAAAAATACTGTTTATTCATCATTCATTGAAAAAAGCATAAAACCTAAAGATTACACTCTCTCTGCTCTCTGAAAGCCTCATTAAGGATTAATCACTGATTTATGAATGGCTGATGAGGTATACATCAATGATTTGTGGTTCAAAAATTATGTATAGAGACTAACAATGAGGGGAAACTGAGAAATGCCCAAATATGAACAGTATGTGAGGGTTAAATAACAACCTGCCCCCTCTGCTGGTGAAGACAATAACTCCACCCACACCAACTCCACATCACATCTACCACACACACTTCACTCTGATATTTAAAGATAAAAAGATCTCTGCAAGACTACATACGCTACCTTTACCTCTGCTGTGTAAACCTTCACACATCACACCCTCACTGTTTCCTGTGTGTGTTTACTGTATATACTACTACATTATTTATCTATGTTTATTTTGAAACATCTTTTATTTACAGCTATTATTAATATTTATTTATATGAATGACCGACCCAAGCAGCAGTAACTGGCATTAATATGATATTTATTTGGTTACCATGGTGATTTTTATACTCTTATTGTTTGATTTTTATTTCTATGTTCTTATTGTAGGGTTTTGTTGGGTATTGTCTATTTCTTGTCATATTTTTTCATTTTACGTCTTTAACTCTGTCCTGTATTTATGTACTCAGCACTGTATTATGTCAGAATGCAACTAATGATTATTCTTATTATATTTTCCATTAATTGATTAGTTGTTTGGTTGATCAGAGTTTCAGCTTGTAGTGTCTTCTCAGTGTATTTTCAAGAATTACAGACACTTGTCTCTGTCAGTGGTTTCTGACTCACCACGCTTTGTTTCAAACAATCACAATCATCTCTGTTATGTTGCATCACATCCATTTATTTTCATAATGCTGCGTTCAGTATTTAAACTTTCTCCTTACAAAAACAAACAAAAGAGCTTGCTGTGTGTTCAAAAGACATCACAGATCTCCTCTTCTCATCATGAGTTCAACCCACCTGTCATTCATACGATCTATCAATCCCACTTCTTTACCACAGATGTAATACTTATTAATGGACAGCAGGGGGAGACCTTCAACCACACATATGCATAAATAAAATCAAACTATTTAGGTGAATACTCTTACACCAATCAATCATAATAAAGTAAAATGGCACACAGACAAAAACAAAGAGACTAAAGAAACCAGAAAATATTCATATTTAAGAAGCTGAATCAGAGAATTTGGACTTTTTATTTGTTATTTTATTTTACCATCAGTTAACTCTGTTCACCTGTTCACTCAGCTGCAGCTCATCAGTATCAAGCCAGTATATATACTCCTGTTGTCCACTCACTTTTGGCCAGATCGTCATTTGCATTTGCTTCATCTACATGCCAGACCTTCCAGCACTGATTCACGGACTGATTCCCTGGTTTCGACCCTGCTTGCTTTTGACCTCCTCTCCTTGTGTTTTCCCTGGTAAACACACCAGCCTTCTGTTCCTGACTTTGAGTATTGCCTGTTCCTGTCCTCTGGCTTCGGTCCTGTCAGGAGAGCCCAGAAAACTCCAGCTTGGTCAACCTCATGTCCGTGAGTGCTACTGGCATTGTCTTACCTGCTGTAAGTCTGTCTTCAATGACCCTGAGCCCAGCCTGTCCCCCTACACATCCTGCCAGATACCTGTTCTCTTACCTTGTGGACTATAAAATAAGATCATTTAAAACTGCTCCCTGGTCCTGTGCTGCTATTGGGTCATACCACTTCCACACCCGTTACACACAGTATCCGTCACGCTCACCTCTTTACCACAGATGCAATACTTAGTATGGACAGCAGGGGGAGACCTTCAACCACACATGTGCATAAATAATATCAAAATAATTGGGTGAATACTTTTACATCCATCAAGGTAATTAATCAAACAATACCTTTAATATAATACAGTAAATCATCATAAAGTAAACTGGTTCAAACACAGCTCATGTTCTCATTTATTTTTCAGCCAACCCAAAAATATTCAGTTTACTGTCAGAGTAAGAAACCAGAAAAGCTTCATAATTAAGAAGCTGAATCAGAGTTTGGACATTAATTTTACAAAAATGAATCTTAAGTACTTGCAACTCATCAAATCAACTACTCATTGCAGCTGTAGAGTGTACTGCACCCTCACAGTATTTACAATATATAGTATTTATTATGAACAGTATTTATTGCACAGGCAGCACATTCATTCATTTTATTTCACTCGTGTTTATCCAGACAACTGCTGGTTTTCTTCAGGAGGTAATATTTGATATGACTGTACTGCAGTGTTTTCACTCTATTATTGTGATGTATTTTTGAGACATAATGTATATTGGCGCTTTTCCACTACACAGTTCCAGCACGACTCGTTTTATGTTGTTTGTCTGTAATCATCTGTGTTGCTGCCTCTCTGAGCCAGGACTCTTAAAAAGAGCTTTTTCATTTCAATGAGGTTTTCCTGCTTAAATAGAGTTTAATGTTTGTCTGCAGTGTGTATGAGGACACATGATATAATAATGAATCATAATAATGAAGACAAATATCTACTTATTAGTCCTGTTTTGCACATATTAAAGAGACCAAACTTTGGCAAACATCAGACTTCATGATCCAGCTGATATTTGCTGTCTGTTAATGTTTGACTTTTGTTCCAGATTCTTGGTTCCAGAGTTCAGAGCTGCTGTTCTGTGTTCAGATTCCCTTAAAGAAGACTTCAGGTTACAGATGAATACAGAGAGTTGAGACCTTAAAAAGCTCCTGCTGTCAGTTCCATGTTTGTTCTTATTCTGGTTGGTTTCCTGCTTGAAGCTGCTGATTCATTTCACCTTCACTCATCAGCTTGATTCAGATGGTTTTCAGCATCTAAAGGTAACGTAACCAACAGTTTCATCATGTTTGTGTCAGCAGCTGTTAAAATGATCTGATAACAGTACAGATGGAAGTTATACTGATGACTTATGATCATTGGTTGATGCATTGATGGAATGAACAAAACTACAGAAGAAATAAGAAAATATTTTTTTTTTAATATAAATCGTACAGTGAGTCCGGGAAGTTTCTGCTCTTTATATTTCTGATTTAATAACCAAGTCTGAATACACAAACGGTGAGCAGATGATTCGGTTACAGTTATCTTATTGTTAGAGTCACGTGTTCAGCCAACAGACGCCATTAACCATAGTCTCTGTTCATATATCATGGTCACGTCCACCATCTTGGTTTCAGTGCTCGAATTCAAACCTACACAGTTCATCCTGTAATGTTAATATCTCTCAGATCCCTTTTTGAGACTGTTTTCAGTGTTTAATTATTGGTCCCTGTCCTCAGAGTGGTGCCCGTCATTATTAATTCAAATTATTTGTATTGATTATCTTTGACAATTCCTCTTAGCTGATAACCAAACCTGTTCCTACTGTGTCCCAACAAGATTTACATGAATATGAAGATGAACTGTGTGCATCAATAGATCAGACTCATGTGTTTGGTCATTACTGTCGTGACTTTACAGTTATTTAGAAATAGAAAACCTCCCCCAAACATACAGAACAGCACAGAACTTTCACTGGGAGTTAAAGAGTTAAGGTACAATCACATTGATTTTTACATGTTAGCGAAGTAAAATGACAGTTCTGGCGCGCAGGTTGTCGAGTGGTTAGGGCATATGCCACATACGCAGCAGACCCCGGTTCCAGTCCCGGCCAGAGGACCTTTGCTGCATGTCACACCCCTCTCTCTCCTTTGATTTCCTGTCTCTACTTCTACTAAAGGTGTCTATGCTAGAAAAAACCTTTTAAAAAATAAGACAGTTCTGTTGAGTGTTGCTCAGTAACAGTGAACTATGTTGTTTAAATGCTTTGCAGTCAGTTCATTTATTGATCATAAAACAGTAAGAATCTGCTATAATTACATTAGCAACAGTATCACTAGCTAGCAAACCAATCAGATCAATAAACAGTTTGATTAGCTTTCAACACAACACTGACTGTTCTGTACAGACTGATGTGATTATGTTCTGACACATTTGACATGAAATCAACTCAAACTGTTTGTTTTTCTAAAAGCTTCTCTTGTGTTGCATGAATGTCCTTGTTAGAGAAGTTAGGAGACAGTATGGAGTCTCCTCCTTCATCACCTTTAATCTGCTGCACATTTTAATCAGCAGTGTCACTCAGTCAGTGAGGGACATTCACTGTCCACAGTCCAGCACAATGCAGCCTGCTTACTGATGAACTGTAATAAAAAGTCATAAATATGTTACAGTCAGAGATCTCTGACAATGTTTTAGTCTCAGAAATACTGAAATCATCTTTTCATTGATGATATTCAGTTATTTAACCAGCTGAGAGCTGCAGCAGCAGCAACATGATTCTACTGTAGCTCTGCATTTACTGTTAGTTTCACACATTTTACATGAACATCATGTTTACACATGTTTAATATCAAGGTTCAAAGTTCTGATAATTCAGCCATATAATCCTCTGATATAACATCCTTATTGTCCAACACTGACTAAAGGGCAGAAACATGACATGATAAGATTAATAAGATATCATAAATATAACTTAACTTTTTTTTATCT
The DNA here is from genome assembly GCF_963691925.1 of Scomber scombrus. Lineage (NCBI taxonomy): Eukaryota > Metazoa > Chordata > Actinopteri > Scombriformes > Scombridae > Scomber > Scomber scombrus. The sequence continues at coordinate 1,422,914 of NC_084986.1, read as the reverse complement.
ACAGTGATATTTATTTTCATTGCATCAGAGACTTTATATGAATTCAGAAAATGATTGTTTGAACGTCATCATGGCTCTGAGTGTGACATGTACAGTCAGGAGTGTTTTTAGATAAAGACAAGCTGGTTGTTTAGCAGCTGGAAGACACCAAAGAGGAGGAAATATTTTATACTAGTGTCAGATGCCCAGTCTGCTGTTAAAGTCAAGTTACTTGTTCCATGTAAACATCATCATATTCTCTTAATGAAAAAAAACTTATAACCAGGATATGGATAATATGTGATCTCAACTCCACCAAAGAGCATGATGATAAACCACATCTACATCCTGAAATTAAAGTAAAATTATTTTCTGAGCCAATCACATCAAAACATTTTGGGAATTTCAGCTATAAATCCAAATGTTTGCTCCGGTATTGGCTAGTGTCAAACACTGTCCTCTGAGCTCCTCTAAAACCCTGAAGAGACAGCGATGTGACAGTCAATCAGAAATATATCATATTTTGGACTTTGACTGTGAAGTTATGAGAGTGTGACAGCGTCCTCAGATTGATGATGAAGGACTGATGAAGGAGAATCAGCTGCAGCTTCTCTCTGTGTTTCCTCTACAGGTGAAGGTAGAACCACTCTGTGACCACATGTGAATCTGAATTCACCTGGTGAGTATTTTATTCTTTCTGACACACAGCTGGATGAACATATATGCATGTCATCAGTTTTTAAACACAAGTGAACTATAACTTGCTGCATATGAGCTCTGTAGTGGACAAAAATGCAACTGTATGAAAGGAATCTAGGTAATGCAGTTTCTTCAACATGTATCCACAGTGGAAATCTTACAGTAATGACTAACTGTGGCGCCATCTGGTGGTAGAATAAAGAATGACAGTGTGATAGACAGCAGTGTGTCTGTGTGACGTGCAGCTGGTTGTAATGAATGAGCATGTTGTTGTGTTTGTGTGAAGGTGTTTCTCTGCTATGGATCAGAGTGAGGACAGAGAGGAGGGAGTCCCTCCCTCTAAAAGCTCTCTGTGTGGGGAACATGACAGTCAGACCAAAGCTCAGAGGTGAGATGAGGATCTCTAACTGTCCATCACTGTTCTCCACTCACATCACTCCACCATCATTATTCACACTCAAAGCTCTGTGTGTGTTGTGTTGAAGCCCAGAGCTGCCCAGACCGGACTTTGCTGGACCTGGACCAGAACCCAGCTGTGTGTCCATGAAGAGTGACGACTCTATGGATGCACCTATTCTCTTCAAACACCAACATCAGTCTGCTGATCAGAGGTCAGAATATAAAATGTTTTATCTGTTTCTCTCCATTTCTCCTGAGAAGAGGTGTGATGTCTTTGTTGTGATCACGTCATTGATTCTTCACTATTGACTCTTTTTTATTAATTAATGTCACATTTGCAGATCTCAGTACAATATCAAACCCAGAGTTAAAACCCGCAAACAGTTGGATTCTGCTTTGAGAGACTGTACGAACATACAAACCTCACAATCATGTGACACATTCACAGCTCTCATCATCCATCCATCATCTATACCAGGGGTCACTAATAGGCAGACTGCAGTCCACAATGGCCCTCGGAAACTCACAGACCACTGTGCATAGCGAATCTTCTCATGTGATGCTAATCAGCCAATCAGAACCATGCATGCACATGGAGTTATAAAGTTAGTAGATGTGAAATTAAGTTTATGGTCTAAGTTTAAGTTACATTTAAAAGTAAAAAAGGATTATTTTTCATTTTTCTAAAACTAAGCACTTCATCTAAGAAGCACAATCAAAAGCTTTCTGTAATGCACTTTATTTTGAAATGCCATCTTTCTTTGATATAAGAAAAGAAAATGAATTGATCTTGTTTTATTCTTAAGTTGAGACTTTATTATTTGTTTGAATCCCACAAGTTCAGTGTAAATACTAATGAATGAATTCTACTGTATTTATTTGACAGTCTACAGTCTATCCACAACACACAGATGCTGATGCTTATACTGAGAAATAATATGGACATTAAGATGTTCTGGACCTTCACTTGAGGAAACTTTCACTTTCACAAATTGGACCAGAAGCCTATTTCGACTTAAATATCTATACATTTAAAACTAATTAAGTTTAATTTTTAGATTTTATTCCGTCACATTTTATCAACTGGAACTAAAACCCCCCAGAGATTCTGTTTGAAGGGACAACAGATCTGCTCTGACTCACAATGACTACAGCAGCTAAGAAAACAGCACAGTGCTCTCATGTTATGAACATGGGAAAAAGTTAAATGGAATGTAATTGCATAACGTTGAAAGGAAGAAAAGTATGTTTTCTGAAACCTCAAACTATATTTTAATTCAATTAAATGTTACACTAGATGACAGCTGTCACTCAAACCAAATGCAGGTTGTTTTCAGTGCTCTCTAAGCTAGTTAGCCATGGTAACAATGTCAGTTTGTTGTAGCTGATAGGATCAGTTTCTTACTGCAGGTTTATGGACAAACACCTGATGTGTCGTAGCTGTCTTCCAACAAAACACACAATCTTCAGGATCAACACTGTTGTTACACTTGTTTTATCTCTTCTCTGTTTCCATCAGGATCCATCAGCAGAGACCAGATTCTCCTGAACCCAGCTGTGTGTCCATGAAGAGTGACCGGTCTATGGGTCGATTTATTGAGTTCAAACATGGACATCAGTCTGCTGATCAGAGGTCAGAATAAAAAAATGTTTGTCTGTTATTATCCAACTCTCATAAGAAGAAGTTTGATTGACTAAAACCGTTTTTACACACAATTACCTTATTAATACAAACACACACACACTCCTACAAACACTTTTTTAGAAACCACAAACTTTACGTATATAACAGTTTTTAAACAGAGGTACAAAGTCAGAGACAAATGATCAGAGGTCAGACAGAACAGCCGAGTGTTTTACCTGGATCCACTGTGATAGAACACAACACCTTTAACACGGAGTGTCATTATTTATTCTGAGACTTCATCTTTTCTTCACAGAGTTCATCAGCAGAGCTCAGAGGTTCTCAGTGGTCAGTCTGTCCAGCAGCATCAAACACAGCTGGACTCCATATTTATGGTGTGTAAATGTAAAGCACAGCTACTACTGCTAACTACAACAGCCACAGACTAAATACTAAACTACCATTCTGGTCCTAACAGTCTCCATGCTGCACTCGGTAGACCAGCAGCTTTTCAGTCTGTCACTGATGATCTGATGTTGACTTCTACCAGTTACATTAACATTTGATTCTGTTCCAGCTGCTGGAGGAGAACATCAGCAGGTTTGTGAAGAACGAGCTGAAGAAAATGCAGAAGCTTGTGAGTCCAGATGACCCAGAATGCTTAGAGAGTCAGAGTGAGGATGAGGTGTTGGACGGTGAGGAGGAAGAGCAGAGGAGGAGGAGCAGCAGAGAGGCATTTCTGAAGATCACACTGCACTTCCTGAGGAGAATGAAGCAGGAGGAGCTGGCTGAGCGTCTGCAGAGCAGTAAGAGGATTTTAACAGATTTAACATGATGGAGAGGAAATGGAGGCAACATGGGAGAGGTTTATATTTCAAACTCTGCTGTTAATATGATGCACACATCTGCATCAGATCTATGAATTCTTCTGAGCTGAAAACAGTCAGAAACTGTTTGTCATCAACTGATGAGATGAATAGATTTCATAGTGGAGGAAGATATAAACATCTGCATTTTAATGTTTACATTCTACCAATTTACTGTAGAATCATCTGATTGATTTCATTTGTTGTTTGTTCATTCAGGAACTCCAGCTGAAAAGTGTCGATATAAACTCAAGTCTAACCTACAGAAGAAGTTCCAGTGTCTGTTTGAGGGGATCGCTAAAGCAGGAAACCCAACCCTTCTGAATCAGATCTACACACCGCTTTACATCACAGAGGGAGGGACTGCAGAGGTCAATGATGAACATGAGGTCAGACAGATTGAAACAGCATCCAGGAAACCAGACAGACCAGAAACAACAATCAGACAAGAAGACATATTTAAAGCCTCACCTGGAAGAGATGAACCAATCAGAACAGTGATGACAAAGGGAGTGGCTGGCATTGGGAAAACAGTCTTAACACAGAAGTTCACTCTGGACTGGGCTGAAGACAAAGCCAACCAGGACATACACTTCACATTTCCATTCACTTTCAGAGAGCTGAATGTGCTGAAAGAGAAAAAGTACAGCTTGGTGGAACTTGTTCATCACTTCTTTACTGAAACTAAAGAAGCAGGAATCTGCAGGTTTGAAGAGTTCCAGGTTGTGTTCATCTTTGACGGTCTGGATGAGTGTCGACTTCCTCTGGACTTCCACAACAATAAGAACCTGACTGATGTTACAGAGTCCACTTCAGTGGATGTGCTGTTGACAAACCTCATCAGGGGGAAACTGCTTCCCTCTGCTCGCCTCTGGATAACCACACGACCTGCAGCAGCCAATCAGATCCCTCCTTGCTATGTCGACATGGTGACAGAGGTCAGAGGGTTCACTGACCCACAGAAGGAGGAGTACTTCAGGAAGAGATTCAGAGATGAGGAGCAAGCCAGAACCATCATCTCCCACATCAAGACATCACGAAGCCTCCACATCATGTGCCACATCCCAGTCTTCTGCTGGATCACTGCTACAGTTCTGGAGGATGTGTTGAAAAGCAGAAAGGGAGGAGAGCTGCCCAAGACCCTGACTGAGATGTACATCCACTTCCTGGTGCTTCAGTCAAAACTGAAGAAGGTCAAGTATGATGGAGGAGCTGAGACAGATCCACACTGGAGTCCAGAGAGCAGGAAGATGATTGAGTCTCTGGGAAAACTGGCTTTTGAACAGCTGCAGAAAGGCAACCTGATCTTCTATGAATCAGACCTGACAGAGTGTGGCATCGATATCACAGCAGCCTCAGTGTGCTCAGGAGTGTTCACACAGGTCTTTAAAGAGGAGAGAGGGCTGTACCAGGACAAGGTGTTCTGCTTCATCCATCTGAGCCTTCAGGAGTTTCTGGCTGCTCTTCATGTCCATCTGACATTCATCAAGTCTGGAGTCAATCTGCTGGCAGAAGAACAAACAACATCCCGGTGGTCTAAAGTCTTTAAAGAAAATCCTAAACCAAAACATCTCTACCAGAGAGCTGTGGACGAGGCCTTAAAGAGTTCAAATGGAACCCTGGACTTGTTCCTCCGCTTCCTCCTGGGTCTTTCACTGCAGACCAATCAGACTCTCCTACGAGGTCTGCTGATACAGACAGGAAGTACCTCACAGACCAATCAGGAAACAGTCGAGTACATCAAGAAGAAGATCAGTGAGAATGTGTCTGCAGAGAGAAGCATCAATCTGTTCCACTGTCTGAATGAACTGAATGATCGTTCTCTAGTGGAGGAGATCCAACAGTACCTGAGATCAGGAAGTCTCTCCACAGTTAAACTGTCTCCTGCTCAGTGGTCAGCTCTGGTCTTCATCTTACTGTCATCAGAAGAAGATCTGGACGTGTTTGACCTGAAGAAATACTCTGCTTCAGAGGAGGCTCTTCTGAGGCTGCTGCCAGTGATCAAAGCTTCAAATAAAGTTTTGTGAGTGGATGAAACTCTGGATATATGAACAATTTATGAATACATTCAATTTTTAATACGATAAATTAAACATTTTGTGTTTTTTTACTAATCCTTTCTTCAGGCTGAGTAGCTGCAACCTCTCAGAGAGAAGCTGTGCAGCTCTGTCCTCAGTTCTCAGCTCCCAGTCCTCTAGTCTGAGAGATCTGGACCTGAGTAACAACAACCTGCAGGATTCAGGAGTGAAGCAGCTTTCTGCTGGACTGGAGAGTCCACACTGTACACTGGAAACCCTCAGGTCAGGATACATCATCTACGATTTTGTCTTAAACAATGACAATTAAGCTGATTTTGAGTGTTTATACATTTTATATAGTTGACAGTTGCTGTTTTACATTCAGACAAATGTAAATTATTCTGCACATCTGTAGGATTTGGTTATTTATATGATTAAAAACATTGTGTTATCACCCTTTTTATATTTCCAGTCTTTCAGGATGTCTGATCTCAGAGGAACGCTGTGCAGCTCTGTCCTCAGTTCTCAGCTCCCAGTCCTCTAGTCTGAGAGATCTGGACCTGAGGAACAACAACCTGAAGGATTCAGGAGTGAAGCAGCTTTCTGCTGGACTGGAGAGTCCACACTGTGGACTGGAAAGTCTCAAGTCAGGATACATCATATATAATTTCATTGCCCTGAACAATGACAATAAAGCTGATTCTGACAATACAAACAGTTGATAGTTTCTGTTTTACATTCAGATAAATGTTCATTTTTCTGCACCTCTGCAAGATTCTGGTACTTTCATGATTAAAAACACTGTGATATCAATCTTTTTATAATTCCAGTCTGTCAGGATGTCTGATCACAGAGGAAGGCTGTGCTTCTCTGGCCTCAGCTCTGAGCTCCAACCCCTCCCATCTGAGAGAGCTGGACCTGAGTAACAACAACCTGCAGGATTCAGGAGTGAAACAGCTTTCTGGTGGACTGGAGAATCCACACTGTACACTGGAAAGTCTCAGGTCAGAATCTTTTTGTTAACTACTTTATCTTTTATGATGTGAATGTAATTCAAAAGTATCACCAACATTTTCTGAATTCCAGTCTGTCAGGATGTCTGATCACAGAGGAAGGCTGTGCTTCTCTGGCCTCAGCTCTGAGCTCCAACCCCTCCCATCTGAGAGAGCTGGACCTGAGATACAATCATCCAGGAGACTCAGGAGAGAAGCTGCTGGCTGCCGGACTAGAGGATCCACACTGGAGACTGGAAACTCTCAGGTATGGACGTAACAGTTTGAAGATTATATGATGTGAGTGAATTGTTGACAGAAGATATTAGGGATGGAACGGTTCATTAAAAAAAATCTGTCCCGTTCGGTATGCTTGTCACGGTTCGGGTTTGTTCGGTTCATGACACGCGCAATGTGCCAGTAACCCAGTGAAGTTTTTTTTTTCACCATTTGACACGACGTGTAGGCGTTATATTATTATACGTGGGACCTATGAAGATGAAGGATGAAGGCTTTTGCTCTGTTTCCAACAGTACGAACACTGGCAGCTAGTGCTGGGCGATTATGGCAGATATCAAAATGACAATTAATTGAACTTTTAACCTCGATAACGATTGATGAACGATTATGTATTTTCAGTTTCATTTGTTTTATATTTTACACTGCTGCCCTCACACATGAGGATCTTTAGGGAATGAAAATAATGATGTTTTAAGGTGTGACGCTGTGGTTAATAACTAGTTTACTTGATTAGAACTATGTAAAGATCATGGTTTGGGTTCAAATGATCACTGGAGAAGTGATCAAATTCCTTAAAGATATGCAACCTTTACTGTCAAGACAACAGTGAACACCACCATTAATTGATATGAGCAAGATTAAGTCGATTGGAGTTTCTAAATGTCGGTTTGATTATTTTTTCTATTAATTGCCCAGCCCTACTGGCAGCTGCTAACCTGAGAGAGACTCACCATCTCCAGATGCAGGTTGATTAAAGCAAAGCAGCCAAACTACACAAAAACACAAATGGTAGGATACACAAACATGTGTGGACCCAAAATATCTCTACGAAGTAAATATCTATAACCTTTTATTATTAGCACGGTGGTTGATCGGTTACAATAAATTATCCCATTTTATATTGACGTGTGTATCATTATTATTATTATTATTATTAGTATTATTAGTATTATTATCATTATCATTATTAGTATTATTCCACGTGCCACAGGCGGATTTGAGCAGCATCAGTAAAACAGTTTCCTTCTGTGTTTTTCTCTTGTATCCTGCAATGTGATTATTGAAATAGGCTTCATAATGTAGCCTGTAGTTACAAGTTTTATTTTAGAGTTGGCTTGTTGTATTTTAGCATTGTGAGGCAAACTGGTCCTTTTGAACAGGAGACGAGCAGCAGCTGTAAATAAATCAATGCGCATATTTAGAAGAATAACTGACCCAGGGTTAACCCTAACCCATAAAAAAGTAGCACGGGACATTTCTAGTAATTCAGCAAACTAATGAATGTATTATGCAGCATGCACGATGGTCTTCATGTGACAGCTCTTTATACTGTTATGATCTTTTCCTCCTTCAGTTATGGTCAGGTGGGAATCCCAGACCTAATCAGTGTGTGTAAAATAATGTTAATTCATCTGAGGCATTCATTTAAAAGTTTCCTTGATAAATGACTGTTGGTTAGTGTTAAACTACTAAGGATTTTTTTATTAATCTTTATTGCGCTCTTGCCTTGATGACGTCATCCAGCCTAAAAATATGAGAAATGAGAAGCCCCCCCACCCAGAAAAGAACAACATAAACCGAACCAAACTCAAAACCGTGATATGAACCGAACCGTGGGTTTCGTGAACCGTTCCACCCCTAGAAGATATGTACATTTTTATATAGAATTTATATAATTCATGCAATTATATGTTTCCCAAGGGAACATAACAGCAGTGCAGGAAGCTCAGTCTAAATCCATGTGAGGTGTATCAAATTGAACTGCATGTGTGACTTGGTGTGGAGCTGTCCATGCTCTTCTGAAGTGTTGATTCCTCTTTCTGGTTTTGTCTGTTGTTTTCCACTGCTGAGCTGCCATTCATCATTGATGACCCCTTTGCTGTAAGCCTATAGCGTATTAATATGAGTAGATTCCCCTCCTGTAAATGACAAATATATAAATACTAAAAACTTGATCACAAAAAAAAAAGCTTTTGCAGGCTACATTAAAGGCTACATACCTTTTTATACAGAGTCCAACACACACACACGAGGGAGGGAGAGAGAAACCCACACAGGTACCGGCAGTTACCTGTGACCGCACTAGCATTAGTCACAGAAGTGATGCATCGGGGGTCAGAGAAGGGCGGGGGGACTGCCACTTTTACACTCAGCCCGCCTCCAGTGATTGGCTATGAGCAACGCTCAATTAATTTCAGCAACACAGTGCATAGAATAATTAAACACATTTCTATGCTGCTACACATCCTTGGAAAAGGAACTAATATAGAACTGGAGTTGGTCCTCAGTGGCAACAACTTAGAAATGCTCCTTTTGTCTCCTTTTGATATTGAAGTGATGACTGGCTCTATCCTCAGGACAACATGCAGAGATCAATATTTAATATAGTGATTTATCATGTGGGAGGACATATTTGTTCATCACATCTTCTTCTTCAGGTCTTTTCCTCTCAGATTTCAGTGAAAGAATCCAGCAGACAGTTGAGACAGATGAGTTTCAGCCTGTTTCTGTGTCACTCTGACAAACTGAGGAACACTGCTTCATGTTGAACAGCAGTTAGGACTCATGTTGGATAGAAAATCATTGTGACTGTGTTTCTTCCTCCAGGGTGGACCATGGTGGAGAGCACAGGTTAAAACCTGGTCTGAAGAAGTGTAAGTGTGGATTGAATTTGATTCATGACAACTAAACAGCACACAGTCCGTTTCTCTTTAAATAAAAAGTTGGTCTTTGTGGTATTTATTCATTAAAACATTACTGACAAAATGTGTCATCATGAAACTTTATAGAAATGAACAACAGATCAGAAGTTAAACAGAGAATAAATCCATCAGGTGTGTCAGATGATAAACTGCTGCTGTGTTGTTTCTTCTTCTCTTCATCAGATTTCTGTGAACTCACACTGGACACAAACACAGTAAACTATTACCTCAAACTGTCTGATAACAACAGGAAGGTGACATCTGTGGAGAAGGATCAGTCATATCCTGATCATCCAGACAGATTTGACCACTGGGCTCAGCTGCTGTGTAGTAATGGTCTGACTGGTCGCTGTTACTGGGAGGTCGAGTGGAGAGGAAGGGTTCGTATATCAGTGAGTTACAGAGGAATCAACAGGAAAGGAAACAGTAAAGACTGTGTGTTTGGATGGAACGATCAGTCCTGGAGTCTGATCTGCTCTGATGAAGATGTTTACTCTCTCCGTCATAATAAGATAGAAACACACATCTCCATCTCCTCCCCCTCCCCCCCCCTCCTCCTCTGTCTCTAACAGAGTAGCAGTGTATGTGGACTGTCCTACTGGCACTCTGTCCTTCTACAGAGTCTCCTCTGACACACTGATCCACCTCCACACCTTCAACACCACATTCACTGAACCTCTGTATGCTGGGTTGGGGTTTGTGTCTTTTGATTCCTCAGTGTATGTGTGTCCTCTGCCTGAGGGAGAGTCTCCTCCTGTGGAGACAAACAGTCACATTGCTGACTGAAGACAGCTGCTGAAATCACTGTTCACTCTGTTCACCAGTGAACAATAGAAACAGGAAGTGACAGCAGCTTCCTGTGTTTAAATGTTGATGGTGGACGAGGTTTCACTCTGGTTTCATTTGGATCACTGACTGTGCTTTAATGTCAGAATATAGTTTCTATTAGAAGTAGTGAAATGATCTCCTCTGGACTGAATTGATGTGTAAAAACTGTGTTGACTCTGATATTCACTTCAGTAAAGTTTTCTTGGAGCAGCATCTAGCAGCTGTTAGTGGCTGTTAGTTATTCCATTTTATCAGAATCTTAAAGTGAAGTTTTTTCTGAAAATGTCCACCAGACATCCCAGTCTGTTTGACATCAGCTCAGTTTGTGTTCAATCATTAACATCAACGTATGTTTCTATGTGATGTCATGTGTCTGACATGTATGTATATAATAACATGTATGGACTGCTTTCCTTTAGTTTATCTTGCCTCTGCAGGTGATGTAAATATTATCCATGTTTGTTGGGCAGCTTTGGCTGCTTTACACTTGAGTACAAATATTAATTTACTACTTATTCAGAGTTTTGTTATTTAGATAATCAGCATTTTTTTTCCTTGCCTTAATCGATGTGTAATGTTATACTACTTCTACTTGTGTATTTCTCTAATTGCAAAATGTACGACAGAATGAATTTTATGTGTGTAAATGCAAATAATCAAGTAAATAGGTTTGAGAATTTTGTGAAACGTCAGTTGAATTGATATTCTTTGTTCAGAGAGGTCTAGCTGCCCCATATTTATGGAATAATATATGGAACAAAGTTATTTTACACATCAAACATTTATTTGAACACGGCTCACTGATACATATGAAGTCCTTAAACAGAGGTGTGATAACAGTGATAACAGCTTCCTGTAATACTCACAGCTGACATACTGTCTGAAGGGTAAAATCAACCTACCAACCACCTCCAATAATCAACTCAAACAATGAACCTTTCACCAAAAACCTGCAAGATTCTGTTAAACACTGATGATAAAAACCCTCCATTCAACCCAAAACTGGGAAAAAGACAAGCTGTTACCATCAATGTCAACTATTAACACAACTGACACTAAAATACAACTCAGTCAGTATAAAATGAATAATGAGTAAATTGTGCTGTAAAAACAGACTGTTGGTGGCTTCAGCTCCGATCTGAACACATCACATAAAGACTCAAAGAAATATCAAACAAACAAGGTGACCACTTTAATTGTGATTGGGCCCCATTCATCAGTTGTACCTGCCAGTGTTAGTAACCCTATTAGCATGCTAACATATACAGTGCTCACTCACCCACAGTCATATATAATCATACCTAAACCCTTACATACTGATTTTCAAAAATTCTGAAACCACCATTCAAAAATACTGTTTATTCATCATTCATTGAAAAAAGCATAAAACCTAAAGATTACACTCTCTCTGCTCTCTGAAAGCCTCATTAAGAATTAATCACTGATTTATGAATGGCTGATGAGGTACACATCAATGATTTGTAGTTCCAAAATTATGTATAGAGACTAACAATGAGGGGAAACTGAGAAATGCCCAAATATGAACAGTATGTGAGGGTTAAATACAGGTGGGGAGTTCCAGTCCGCTGAAGTGAGGCCAACGCGGAAGTAACTTCAAACTGCATTCTATCAAAAGGCCACCAGGGGGCGACCGTTTTGGTGTCAAAAGGACTTCCGTCTCTATACAAGTCAATGGAGAATTCACCAACTTCTCACTTGATTTCTAACCTCAGTAAACGTTTTCAAAATGTGTTTATGGTCTCAATCGCTAGTTTAAAGCCTTCTTCAATGCAGTATGATGTTCATTTGGGACATTTTGGCCTCCCTGATTTTATATGTGACGATAAAGCAGGGTATGCATTAGGGCGTGGCTACGTGGTGATTGACAGGTTGATTGGTTCACAGGTTCAGGAGGGCGCCTCATGCTCCTCCTGATGCCCATATAAGTAGAATCCGTGTTTTTATTTTTCCCAGCATGCACCGGAAATGTTCAAGATGGCGCTGCTCAGATCCGAAACTATTCGCTTCCAAGCAGCAGTCCACAAACCAATGGGTGACGTCACGGATGTTACGTCCATTTTATATACAGTCTATGGTTAAATAACAACCTGCCCCCTCTGCTGGTGAAGACAATAACTCCACCTACACCAACTCCACTCCATCTACCACACACACTTCACTCTGATATTTAAAGATAAAAACATATATACACATCTCTGCAAGATGAAGCTCCACTACATACGCTACCTTTACCTCTGCTGTATAAACCTTCACACATCACACCCTCACTGTTACCTGTGTGTGTTTACTGTATATACTACTACATTATTTATCTATGTTTATTTTGAAACCTCTTTAACCTATTTACAGCTATTATTAATATTTATTTATATGAATGACTGACCCAAGCAGCAGTAACTGGCATTAATATGATATTTTTTTGATTACCATGGTGATTTTTATACTCTACTACTGTTTTTATGTCTATGTTCTTATTGTAGGGTTTTGTTGAGTACTGTCTATTTCTTGTCATATTTTTTCATTTTACGTCTTTAACTCTGTCCTGTATTTATGCACTCAGCACTGTATTATGTCAGGGTGAAACTAATGATTATTCTTATTATTTTCTCCATTAATTGATTAGTTGTTTGGTTGATCAGAGTTTCAGCTTGTAGTGTCTTCTCTGTGTATTTTCAAGAATTACAGACACTTGTCTCTGTCAGTGGTTTCTGACTCACCACGCTTTGTTTCAAACAATCACAATCATCTCTGTTATGTTGCATCACATCCATTTATTTTCATCACAGATCTCCTCTTCTCATCATGAGTTCAACCCACCTGTCATTCATTCGATCTATCAATCCCACTTCTTTACCACAGATGCAATACTTATTAATGGACAGCAGGGGGAGTCCTTCAACCACACATATGCATAAATAATATCAAAATAATTAGGTGAATACTCTTACATCCATCAATCATAATAAAGTAAAATGGCTCAAACACAGCTGATGTAAAAATATTCATATTTAAGAAGCTGAATCAGAGAATTTGGACTTTTTATTTGTTATTTTATTTTACCATCAGTTAACTCTGTTCACCTGTTCACTCAGCTGCAGCTCATCAGTATCAAGCCAGTATATTTACTCCTGTTGTCCACTCACTCTTGGCCAGATCGTCATTTGCATTTGCTTCATCTACATGCCAGACCTTCCAGCACTGATTCACGGACTGATTCCCTGGTTTCGACCCTGCTTGCTTTTGACCTCCTCTCCTCGTGTTTTCCCTGGTGAACACACCAACCTTCTGTTCCTGACTTTGAGTATCGCCTGTTCCTGTTTACCTGTGGCTGTTCCTGTCCTCCGGCTTCGGTCCTGTCAGGAGAGCCCAGAAAACTCCAGCTTGGTCAACCTCATGTCCGTGAGTGCTACTGGCATTGTCTTACCTGCTGTAACTGTCTTCAGTGACCCTGAGCCCAGCCTGTCCCCCTACACATCCTGTTTGATACCTGTTCAGTTACCTTGTGGACTATAATAAAGTTCTTTTAAAACTGCTCCCTGGTTCTGTGCTGCTATTGGGTCATACCACTTCCACACCTGTTACACACAGTATCCGTCACGCTCACCTCTTTACCACAGATGCAATACTTAGTATGGACAGCAGGGGGAGACCTTCAACCACACATGTGCATAAATAATATCAAAAATAATTAGGGGAGGACTCTTACATCCATCAAGGTAATTAATCAAACAATACCTTAATATAATATAAATCAAAGTACAATGGCTCAAACACAGCTGATCTCATGTATTTTTTTAGCCAACCCAAAAATATTCAGTTTACTGTCAGAATAAGAAACCAGAAAAGCTTCATAATAAAAATGAATCTTAATAAGTAGTTGCAACTAATCAAATCAACTACTCATTGCAGCTGTAGAGTGTACTGCACGCTCACAGTATTTACAATATATAGTATAGTATTTATTATGAACAGTATTTATTATACAGGCAGCACATTCATTCATTTTATTTCACTCGTGTTTATCCAGACAGTTGCTGGTTTTCTTCAAGATGCAATATTTGATATGACTGTACTGCAGTGTTTTCACTCTATTATTGTGATGTATTTTTGAGACATACTTGTTTTATGTTTGTCTGTAATCATCTGTGTTGCTGCCACTCTGAGCCAGGACTCTCTTAAAAAGAGCTTTTTCATTTCAATGAGGTTTTCCTGCTTAAATAGAGTTTAATGTTTGTCTACAGTGTCTATGAGGACACACACGTTATAATAATGAATCATGATGATGAAGACACAAAGAACTATTTATTTGTCCTGTTTTGCACATATCACAGAGACCAAACTTTGGCAAACAATCAGACTTTATGATCCAGCTGATAAAGATTTATATTGTCTGTTAATGTTTGACTTTTGTTCCGGGTTTTTCGTTCCAGAGTTCAGAGCTGCTGTTCTGTGTTCAGATTCCCTTAAAGAAGACTTCAGGTTAAAGATGAATACAGAGAGTTGAGACCTTAAAAAGCTCCTGCTGTCAGTTCCATGTTTGTTCTTCTTCTGGTTGGTTTCCTGCTTGAAGCTGCTGATTCATTTCACCTTCACTCATCAGCTTGATTCAGATGATTTTCAGCATCTAAAGGTAACGTGACCAACAGTTTCATCATGTTTGTGTCAGCAGCTGTTAAAATGATCTGATAACAGTACAGATGGAAGTTATACTGATGACTTATGATCATTGGTTGACAGTACTGAGGAAATGAACTAAACTACAGAAGCCAAAATTCAACCTCTTCAAATGTTTGATTAATTCTGTGGTTCATGTTGAGACTTTGTGATGGTCTGTTCATTGTATAATAAGATTATTTTATGTTTATTTTATGTAAGTATACAGAGGATCATAATATGGAGCTCTGGCTTCTAGCTCAATGAAGATTTACATGAATATGAACATGAACCGTGTGCTTCAATAGATCAGACTCATGTGTTTGTTGATTACTGCAGTGACTTTACAGTCAATAAGAAATAGAAAAATAAAGCTAAATAAAATGATAGTTGGTCCACAGTTGGTGCACAGTGGCTACTCACTGATCTTAATGCAGAGACTTAATCTCACTGTACTACTGACTGTATATGTGACAAATAAAGCACCTTTATCTTTAAACACTGGGTAAAAGGGCTGAAACATGGCAGGATAAGATTAGTAAAATATCATAAATATAACTGATAACTTGTATCTACAGAGATAGTTATTTATCAGAGTCTTCATGTGTATTCAGTAAATGATTGTTTGAAAGCCAACTGTTTTTACACAAAGTCGAGCTGGTTGTTTAGCAGCTGGAAGGCACCAAAGAGGAGGAGGAGGAAATATGCTGCTGTTTATCGCTCCCTGCAGTAAAACAGCTGATACTGAGAGGAGACTAAAGGCACACTGTCCTATCATTAACTGAAACTGCTGGTAGATACTTAATAAACTAGCTGGAAAATACTCATAACCAGGATGTGGACAATATGTGTTAAATCCACAAAAAAAGCCTGATGATAAACAACCATTTACATCCTTAAATTAAAGAAACAAAGTGATTATCATATCAAAGCATTTTGAGAATTTCAGCTGTAAATCCAGATGTTTTTTCCTGTAATGACATGTGTCTAAAACGGTTCTCTGAGCTCCTCTAAAACCCTGAAGGGACAGCGATGTGACAGTCAATCAGAAATATATCATATTAGTATACTGTATATATATATATTTGATCTGACAGCAGTGAGCGATGCAGCACACCATCGTTTTGTGTTCATTTCAGTGACATTTTGCAGGTGAACCTCTAAAGAGCTGCTGTTGGTTGAAAACTTGAGTCCTTCATGAATGCTGAGGTTAAGGAGTATCTGTCTAAATCCTGTATAGACCAGCACCACAGATTCACACTAACATCCTGTGGATATTACAGAAGATACTACAAGACACACAACAGTATATTAAATACTGTTGAAATCATCTTTTCATTGATGAGTCAGTAAATGATCATTTGAAAGCCATCATGGCCCTGAGTGTAACATGTATAGTCGGGACTGTTTTTAGACAAAGACAAGCTGTTTGTTTAGCAGCTGGAAGGATCCAAAGAGGAGGAGGAGGAAATATGATAAATGTGTCCTAAAGCCTGATGATAAACAACCATCTATGTCCTGAAATCAAAGTAAAATAATTAGATTTTCTGAGCCAATCAAATCAAAGCATTTTGATGATGTCATTTGACACATAATCCTAACCCTATCATAGTAAGTTACAGCCTTATTTTTAATAATATAGTGTGAACTGTTGATGTGAAAACAATGAAAGACATTTCTTCAGTGTGTGTTCAGTTCTTTGGGGTTCTGTTTCCATCAGACAGACAACAGTGACATTAGTTTGTGGACAGATGAACATGAGTTTCCAGTGAAATCTGTCAGATTGTTTCATGTCCTCACAGAGAGTCTTGGCAACAGGGGCGATTCTACGATCAGAATTTTAGGGGCGCTCAGCTCCTAATGAGAACTTGACATTCAACAACCTGCAAGTGTTTTAAAAAATACAATAATAGTTCAGTGTTTCCCACAGAATTTTGAGAGACTGGGTGGACCTCAATCTGACCCTCTAGTGGGGTCCGGCACCCCCTGAAAAAAAAGTGCACAGTCAAATGCATCATTAAGAGCAAAATTAAGACGTTATAACTCTAAAAAATGTTGTTCTTTAAGCACTTATTGGACTATTTAAACCAAACATATCTATTTCTACATTGTTTCAAGTTTGCATTGTTTCTTGTCATTACTAAACTGTATTTACTTATCAATAAGACTTCCAGATGTCTTAGAAGTGGATCAGGATCAGAGTTGATTTATTGTACAGATGGAAATAAAGAAGATCTCTCATTAAGACTCTGCAGCTTCTCTCTGTGTTTCCTCTACAGGTGAAGGTAGAACCACTGTGACCACATCTGGATCTGAATTCACCTGGTGAGTATTTTCTTCTTTCTGACACACAGCTGGATGAACATATATGCATGTCATCAGTTTTTAAACACAAGTGAACTATAACTTGCTGCATATGAGCTCTGTAGTGGACAAAAATACAACTGTATGAAAAGGAATCTAGTTAATGCAGTTTCTTCAACATGTGTCCACAGTGGAAATCTTCCAGTAATGACTAACTATGGCGCCATCTGGTGGTAGAATAAATAATGACAGTGTGAGAGACAGCAGTGTGTGTGTGTGTGTGTGTGATGTGCAGCTGGTTGTAATGAATCAGCATGTTGTTGTGTTTGTGTGAAGGTGTTTCTCTGCTATGGATCAGTGTGAGGACAGAGAGGAGGGAGTCCCTCCCTCTAAAAGCTCTCTGTGTGGGGAACATGACAGCCAGACCAAAGCTCAGAGGTGAGATGAGGATCTCTAACTGTCCATCACTGTTCTCCACTCACATCACTCCACCATCATTATTCACACTCAAAGCTCTGTGTGTGTTGTGTTGAAGGACAAAGAAGCAGCACAGACCAGACTCTGATGAACTCAGCCGGCCGTCTGTCAAGAATCTGTGGTCGATATTTAAATTGAAGAAGTTCAGTGATGAACATAAATCTGCTGATCAGAGGTAAGAATGTAAAATCTTTGTTTCTGTTAGTTTCATCACACCTCAGAAAATGTTGAAGTCTTTGTCATGAAGTCATGAACCACTTCTCATTCTTTCTCTGTAGGGTTAAAAACATGAACTACAGCACCACATCATCAGATCTCAGTATGTTTTAAGGTTGATATGATAGTTCTGACTGATTGTCTGACTGCAGGTTTCTGCTCACTGATGTCACTGTGGTTCCACATTTCAGAGTTAATTTAATGAGCCCAGTGTTGTTAGTTCTGATAGACATGAGACAAAACTCAGAGAATAAGACCAACCTTGTAGTAAACTAGTTATATTTGATGTACAAACTACAGAGCCTATTCTGTTAATGTTTCTGTATACAGTGTTCATTCTGATATATGCTGAGATCAACAACATTCATATGTTTCTGCATTCTAAAATGGTCCAGCAGACATCCTGGTCTGAACCAGACGCCTGTTATATGTTTTTAAACGTGTCACTTTCTAGATACTCCTGATAATAACCAAACACACAGCAAACACATGAAGCATCTGAATTTATACAAAACAAAATGTATCGTAGCTGTCGTCCAACAAAACACACAATATTCAGGATCAACACTGTAGTTACACTTTCTATTTCTTCTCTGTTTCCATCAGGATCCATCAGCAGAGACCAGATTCTCCTGAACCCAGCTGTGTGTCCATGAAGAGTGACTGGTCTATGACTAAACCGATTCACTTCAAACATGGACATCAGTCTGCTGATCAGAGGTCAGACTGTAAAATGTTTGTCTGTTATTATCATAGACTGTATATAAGAAATGGACGTAACATCCGTGACGTCACCCATTGGTTTGTGGGCTGCTGCTTGGAGGCCAATAGTATCGGATCTGAGCAGCGCCATCTTGAACATTTCAGGTGCATGCTGGGAAAAATAAAAACATTGATTCTACTTATATGGGCATCAGGAGGAGCATGAGGCGCCCTCCTGAGGTGTTGTGAACCAATCAATTTGTCAATCACGACGTAGCCACGCCCTAATGCATACCCTGCTTTATCGTCACATATAAAATCAGGGAGGCCAAAATGTCCCAAATGAACATCATACTGCATTGAAGAAGGCTTTAAACTAGCGATTGAGACCATAAACACATTTTGAAAATGTTTACTGAGGTTAGAAATAAAGTGAGAAGTTGGTGAATTCTCCATTGACTTGTATAGAGACGGAAGTCCTTTTGACACCAAAACGGTCGCCCCCTGGTGGCCTTTTTATAGAATGCAGTTTTAAGTTACTTCCGTGTTGGCATCATTTCAGAGGACCGGAACTCCCTGCCTGGTTATTATCCAACTTTCATAAGAAGACATGATTGATGACAGTGAATTATTGAACTCAGTGACAAACTGGTAAATACACTAAACAGGTTTACTAACTTCATCTTAGCTAATTCCAGAACGGTGTGTTTTATACCATGGTCTTCCTGAGTGAATGCAACCTACCTAGGTGTCAACAAGTCAGATATTAATGTCTTCTTTGATCATTCTCTGGTCGTCCACTGTGTCCTGGTCAATGATATTTGACCTCTTCTCAGTGGTTAATGTAACTGGTATTCAAAGCCTAGAACTACTATTGCTTGACTGAAGTTTTTTGTTTAAGGGATCATTCTACTGATTTTCTACATTTCTCTTCATATTTAAATCCAAATCAACAATGAACTGATCTACTAACAAGTCCTGTGTGTGTATCAAAGCCTGATATATCTTATTCCTAGATTGTTATCCAAAAACTATTAAAAACATATCAGTGAGCCACACCACTGCACTAGGTGACATATTCCCTCATTATTAATTAGCTCAGTGGTGTTAGTTCTGATAGAAATGAAACAAAACTCAGAGAATAAGACCAACCTTGTAGTAAACTAGTTATATTTGATGTACAAACTACAGAGCCTATTCTGTTAATGTTTCTGTATACAGTGTTCATTCTGATATATGCTGAGATCAACAACATTCATATGTTTCTGCATTCTAAAATGGTCCAGCTGACATCCTGGTCTGAACCAGACGCCTGTTATATGTTTTTAAACGTGTCACTTTCTAGATACTCCTGATAATAACCAAACACACAGCAAACACATGAAGCATCTGAATTTATACAAAACAAAATGTATCGTAACTGTTGTCCAACAAAACACACAATCTTCAGGATCAACACTGTAGTTACACTTGTTTTATCTCTTCTCTGTTTCCATCAGGATCCATCAGCAGAGACCAGATTCTCCTGAACCCAGCTGTGTGTCCATGAAGAGTGACTGGTCTATGACTAAACCGATTCACTTCAAACATGGACGTCACTCTGCTGATCAGAGGTCAGACTGTAAAATGTTTGTCTGTTATTATCATAGACTGTATATAAGAAATGGACGTAACATCCGTGACGTCACCCATTGGTTTGTGGACTGCTGCTCGGAGGCCAATAGTATCGGATCTGAGCAGCGCCATCTTGAACATTTCAGGTGCATGCAGGGAAAAATAAAAACATTGATTCTACTTATATGGGCATCAGGAGGAGCATGAGGCGCCCTCCTGAACCTGTGAACCAATCAACCTGTCAATCACCACGTAGCCACGCCCTAATGCATACCCTGCTTTATCGTCACATATAAAATCAGGGAGGCCAAAATGTCCCAAATGAACATCATACTGCATTGAAGAAGGCTTTAAACTAGCGATTGAGACCATAAACACATTTTGAAAACGTTTACTGAGGTTAAAAATCAAGTGAGAAGTTGGTGAATTCTCCATTGACTTGTATAGAGACGGAAGTCCTTTTGACACCAAAACGGTCGCCCCCTGGTGGCCTTTTTATAGAATGCAGTTTTAAGTTACTTCCGTGTTGGCATCATTTCAGAGGACCGGAACTCCCTGCCTGGTTATTATCCAACTTTCATAAGAAGACATGATTGATGACAGTGAATTATTGAACTCAGTGACAAACTGGTAAATACACTAAACAGGTTTACTAACTTCATCTTAGCTAATTCCAGAACGGTGTGTTTTATACCATGGTCTTCCTGAGTGAATGCAACCTACCTAGGTGTCAACAAGTCAGATATTAATGTCTTCTTTGATCATTCTCTGGTCGTCCACTGTGTCCTGGTCAATGACATTTGACCTCTTCTCAGTGGTTAATGTAACTGGTATTCAAAGCCTAGAACTACTATTGCTTGACTGAAGTTTTTTGTTTAAGGGATCATTCTACTGATTTTCTACATTTCTCTTCATGTTTAAATCCAAATCAACAATGAACTGATCTACTAACAAGTCCTGTGTGTGTATCAAAGCCTGATATATCTTATTCCTAGATTGTTATCCAAAAACTATTAAAAACATATCAGTGAGCCACACCACTGCACTAGGTGACATGTTCCCTCATTATTAATTAGCTCAGTGGTGTTAGTTCTGATAGAAATGAAAAAAAATCAGAGAATAAGACCTAACTTGTAGTAAACTAGTTATATTTGATGTACAAACTACAGAGCCTCCCGTCCTGCTCTCTGTGATCACCCAAACTTGTTTTAACGAAGCCGCATCACATCATTTATATAGAGTGCTGTATAGAATGTTTGCGAACCCTTCGATATTTGCTCTATAAATATTATCTAAACTGATCAGATTTACACCGAAGTCCTTAAACTTGGGAAGAGACACAAGTTAAAAAAATGACCCAATGTTATATATTTGTGTGAGGCAAAATAATGTGAACCTCTGGGATTATCAATTCATTTGAAGGACAAAATTAGAGTCAGGTGTTTCAATCAGTGTGATGATGATCAGCTGTGAGTCTGATTTATTTAAAGAAAAAAAATCTCAGTCTTCACTGCCAAAGTCTGAGCTTCCAAACACAGGTTTGTGGAAGTGTGTCATGGCTCCAACAAAGGAGATTTCTGAAGACCTTAGAAGAAGAGATGCTGATGTTCAGCAGGATGGAAAGGGTTAAAAACTATTAACAAAATTATTTGTCTCCACTAGTCAACTATCAGTCAAATTGTGTAGAAATGGGAGACATCCAACAGCAATGTTACCCTTCCCAGGAGTGTTTCCCTCCAGAGGAGTGGTTGGACAACAAAGATCACAATAAGATCAGGTGTGTAATAGTCCAGGAGGCCACAGGGACCCCAGGGTAACTTCACTTTTGTGACTACACTCAGTGTTCATGAGTCCACCATCCGGAGAACATAGAACATCAGTGGTGTTCATGGCAGATTTACAAAGGGAAAGCTTCAACTTTCCGAAAAGAATATTGCTGCCGTTTACAGTTTGCTGAAAAAAGAAGTTTGGCGATGATCAAACAATGCATTCAATCATGAGAACCTTTTCTCCTACACTTGTTTTATCTCTTCTGTTTCCATCAGGATCCATCAGCAGAGACCAGATTCTCCTGAACCCAGCTGTGTGTCCATGAAGAGTGACTGGTCTATGACTAAACCGATTCACTTCAAACATGAACATCAGTCTGCTGATCAGAGGTCAGACTGTAAAATGTTTGTCTGTTATTATCCAACTCTAATAAGAAGACATGATTGATGACACTGAATTCTTGACCTCAGTGACAAACTGTGGTAAATACACTTGTAGGAGGATTATGGATATGATAAGAAATTATTTATAGCTCTCGTAATCAGGGGCACCATCTTTCACCTAAGAAGGAAAAGATTTAACTTAATTGGCTATTTGTTTGATTAGCCAATTAATAAATCAATAAATATAATTAATAAATCAAGAAATTTCAGAATCAGTCAAATATCTAAAGTTCATGGCTCTACGGTTCAATAGACCCCCTGTATCAAAGAATAGACATACACAATTGATTGAGTTTTATGGATTTTATTAACTACACACTACTAATAAATGATTTAGAAAAATAAATGTAATGATGAGTTTGCAATACAATATGAATTCAACAGGTTACTCGATATAGCGACATGAATGAAAGATGATGGTGAATGATGAATTTAAATAACGATATGTAATTATGTGGAAACTAAGAAAACTTGTAAGTTTTATTGAGTTTTACTTTTAAAGAAAATTTGAATTACTCAATCTGACATCAACCCTTGATTAAAGCAATATTTGGATCCTACTTTCATCCACGGAGGGCCTCCGCTGTCCGTCCAGAACCACGCATACGCACACCAAGTGGAAGATCTCAGAGCGCGTCGCAGGTCCGGGCGGGGTGCTGTGAGGTGATCCGGTTCGACTGGCTGTTATCCGACTGCCTGGTTCCGGTGGTTGTTGTCGTAGGATTAACCGACGTTTGTCTGTCCAAAAAGCTCTCGCGGGTTGATGACAGATGGAGGAAAAGTTCAGTTTAACTAGTTCACTGGTTAATAACTTTCTGGAGAGATCTCAGGCCACGCGTCAAATCCTCAAAAAGGGTCAAAAACAGCTGAATGCAAAACTTAATGACGTGTTTACTTAAAGGGCCTTTTCTCTGTACGTTTGCTGACAAAAGTTACAAGGTTACAAAAACTTAAGAAGACTTAGATAGAGAATAACTAAAGATTAAAATAAGATAAGGTGGCTAAGGTAAGAATGTGTGAGGTGAAGAAAAGGAAAAAGATGGAAAACCTGGAGCGAAGCCAAGTCAAGTCAAAAAGGGAAAAGCAAAAACAAAGAAGAGAGGACAAAGAGAAGCGCAAAGAGCATTTCAGATCGGTGCAGCCTGTTTTTGTGCTGAGGAGGGCTTGTGTTGTCAGCCAATCAACAGTCATCACAGCTCCTATGAGGATCTGATTACCAGCTTTTTTTTACCCTGTGAAACTTTTCATCATCATCATTCATTCAGTATTTAATCCTGATTATAAAATGCATACTGTAACATAGTAACACAGAACACAGGATGTATCATTCTGGCATTAATATAACATCAGCTTGATTCATCAAGCTGCTATTTATTAAAACCTGAAAAGGATTAATATGATCAAGCATGATCACATTGTTATTCTACTTATTCCATGATAGATAATTGATTATCACCATAATGTAAACATAACATCAATGTAACACTTTCTCACATTAAGTAAACATTCTCACACTAACATTTGTGTTTACTAAAAGAGAAAGTATAATGACAGTTCTTCAAATACCCATTTATCTTTGATCGCTGTAATAACTGTTACAATGGAGGTTTCTTTAGGTCATTGATACTGATATAAGTAATTGGTATTGTTTACCATACTAAGTAATAAGACGTTCTTGTTTAAGTCTTTTAACACAAATTTTCTCACTTTCATGCTTTGTGTGGTTTCCGTAGACACAAAGGGGAGAGTTAGGGATGTTCAGTGTCTTTTAATTTATGACGGCGGTCTGTGTGACTCTTATCTGATGGTAGAAAGGATTAGTAAAGTCTCTCCGATAAATTATGACGTCCAAAGGAAGCACCAAAATCTGTCTGTTGTAGTTTCTGTATTTCTGTTCTTGTATGTAGTTCTTGTCACTTTTGGTTGCTCCATGGAATGTTAATGGATCTTTGTTTGTCCAATAGAGAGACCATATCAGTCTCTTTATCAAACCTGGTCCAGTTTACTCATCCCAGGGTCAAAGGTGACTCTGACCAGATGATGTTCTGAGCCTGTACTGATGTTGTGTCGGCTACACACTAAACAATCATAAAAATATAATCATATTTTTGTAACTATTCTGTTAATGTTTCTGTACACGGTGTTCATTCTGATATATGTTGAGATCAACAACATTCACACGTTTCTGCGTTCTAAAATGGTCCAGCAGACATCCTGGTCTGAACCAGACGTCTGTTATATTTTAAAACTGGACGCTTTCAAGATACTCCTGATAATAACCAAACACACAGCAAAAACATGAAGCATCTGAATTTATACAAAACAAAATGTATCGTAGCTGTTGTCCAACACAATCTTCAGGATCAACACTGTAGTTACACTTGTTTTACCTCTTCTCTGTTTCCACCAGGATCCATCAGCAGAGACCAGATCCTCCTGAACCCAGCTGTGTGTCCATAAAGAGTGACTGGTCTATGACTAAACCGATTCACTTCAAACATGGACGTCACTCTGCTGATCAGAGGTCAGACTGTGAAATGTTTATTATCCAACTTTCATAAGAAGATATACAGTATAATTGATGACACTGAATTCTGAAGTTTGATTGACTAAAACTGTCTTCACACACGTGTAAATGTCCTCGTGAATATAAACACACACACTCCTCCTACAAACACTTTTCTAGAAACCACAAACTTTATCTTTATAAGAGTTTTTAAACAGAGGTACAAAGTCTTTACAGAGACAAATGATCAGAGGTCAGACAGAACAGCCGAGTGTTTTACCTGGATCCACTGTGATAGAACACAACACCTTTAACACTGAGTGTCATTATTTATTCTGAGACTTCATCTTTTCTTCACAGAGTTCATCAGCAGAGCTCAGAGGTTCTCAGTGGTCAGTCTGTCCAGCAGCATCAAACACAGCTGGACTCCATATTTATGGTGTGTAAATGTAAAGCACAGCTACTACTGCTAACTACAACAGCCACAGACTAAATACTAAACTACCATTCTGGTCCTAACAGTCTCCATGCTGCACTCTGTAGACCAGCAGCTGTTCAGTCTGTCACTGATAATCTGATGTTGACTTCTACCAGTTACATTTACATTTGATTCTGTTCCAGCTGCTGGAGGAGAACATCAGCAGGTTTGTGAAGAACGAGCTGAAGAAGATGCAGAAGGCTCTGAGTCCAGATGACCCAGAATGCTTAGAGAGTCAGAGTGAGGATGAGGAGGTGTTGGACGGTGAGGAGGAAGAACAGAAGAGGAGCAGCAGAGAGGCATTTCTGAAGATCACACTGCACTTCCTGAGGAGAATGAAGCAGGAGGAGCTGGCTGAGCGTCTGCAGAGCAGTAAGAGGATTTTAACAGATTTAACATGATGGAGAGGAAATGGAGGCAACATGGGAGAGGTTTATATTTCAAACTCTGCTGTTAATATGATGCACACATCTGCATCAGATCTATGAATTCTTCTGAGCTGAAAACAGTCAAAAACAGTTTGTCATCAACTGATGAGCTGAATAGATTTCATAGTGGAGGAAAATATAAACATCTGCAGTTTAATGTTTACATTCTACCAATTTACAGTAGAATCATCTGATTGATTTAATTTGTTGTTTGTTCATTCAGGAACTCCAGTTGAAAAGTGTCGATATAAACTCAAGTCTAACCTGCAGAAGAAGTTCCAGTGTCTGTTTGAGGGGATCGCTAAAGCAGGAAACCCAACCCTTCTGAATCAGATCTACACACCGCTCTACATCACAGAGGGAGGGACTGCAGAGGTCAATGATGAACATGAGATCAGACAGATTGAAACAGCATCCAGGAAACCAGGCAGACCAGAAACAACAATCAGACAAGAAGACATCTTTAAAGCCTCACCTGGAAGAGATGAACCAATCAGAACAGTGATGACAAAGGGAGTGGCTGGCATTGGGAAAACAGTCTTAACACAGAAGTTCACTCTGGACTGGGCTGAAGACAAAGCCAACCAGGACATACACTTCACATTTCCATTCACTTTCAGAGAGCTGAATGTGCTGAAAGAGAAAAAGTACAGCTTGGTGGAACTTGTTCATCACTTCTTTATTGAAACCAAAGAAGCAGGAATCTGCAGGTTTGAAGAGTTCCAGGTTGTGTTCATCTTTGACGGTCTGGATGAGTGTCGACTTCCTCTGGACTTCCACAACACTCAGATCCTAACTGATGTTACAGAGTCCACCTCAGTGGATGTGCTGCTGACAAACCTCATCAGGGGTAAACTGCTTCCCTCTGCTCGCCTCTGGATTACCACACGACCTGCAGCAGCCAATCAAATCCCTCCTGAGTGTGTCGGCATGGTGACAGAGGTCAGAGGGTTCACTGACCCACAGAAGGAGGAGTACTTCAGAAAGAGATCCAGAGATGAGGAGCAGGCCAGCACCATCATCTCCCACATCAAGACATCACGAAGCCTCCACATCATGTGCCACATCCCAGTCTTCTGCTGGATCACTGCTACAGTTCTGGAGGATGCATTGAAAAGAAGAAAGAGAAGAGAGCTGCCCAAGACCCTGACCGAGATGTACATCCACTTCCTGGTGGCTCAGTCCAAAGTGAAGAAGGTCAAGTATGATGGAGGAGCTGAGACAGATCCACACTGGAGTTCAGAGAGCAGGAAGATGATTGAGTCTCTGGGAAAACTGGCCTTTGAGCAGCTGCAGAAAGGCAACCTGATCTTCTATGAATCAGACCTGACAGAGTGTGGCATTGATATCACAGCAGCCTCAGTGTGCTCAGGAGTGTTCACACAGGTCTTTAAAGAGGAGACAGGGCTGTACCAGGACAAGGTGTTCTGCTTCGTCCATCTGAGTGTTCAGGAGTTTCTGGCTGCTCTTCATGTCCATCTGACATTCATCAAGTCTGGAGTCAATCTGCTGGCAGAAGAACAAACAACATCCCAGTGGTCCAAAGTCTTTAAAGAAAAACCTAAACTAAAACATCTCTACCAGAGAGCTGTTGATGAGGCCTTAAAGAGTCCAAATGGACACCTGGACTTGTTCCTCCGCTTCCTCCTGGGTCTTTCACTGCAGACCAATCAGACTCTCCTACGAGGTCTGCTGACACAGACAGGAAGTAGCTCACAGACCAATCAGGAAACAGTCGAGCACATCAAGAAGAAGATCAGTGAGAATGTGTCTGTAGAGAGAAGCATCAATCTGTTCCACTGTCTGAATGAACTGAATGATCGTTCTCTAGTGGAGGAGATCCAACACTACCTGAGATCAGGAAGTCTCTCCACAGATAAACTGTCTCCTGCTCAGTGGTCAGCTCTGGGCTTCATCTTACTGTCATCAGAAAAAGATCTGGACGTGTTTGACCTGAAGAAATACTCTGCTTCAGAGGAGGCTCTTCTGAGGCTGCTGCCAGTGGTCAAAGCTTCAAATAAAGCTCTGTAAGTGGATGAAACACTGGATATATGAACTATTTCAAATATGTTTAATTTTAAATATGATAAATTAAATATTTTGTGTTTATTACTAATCCTTTCCTCAGGTTGAATGGCTGTAACCTTTCAGAGAGAAGCTGTGTAGCTCTGTCCTCAGTTCTCAGCTCCCAGTCCTCTAGTCTGAGAGATCTGGACCTGAGTAACAACAACCTGCAGGATTCAGGAGTGAAGATTCTGTCTCCTGGACTGGAGAGTCCACACTGTACACTGGAAAGTCTCAGGTCAGGATGGCGCATCTATAATTTGACTGATCTGAACAATAACAATGAAGCTGATTGAGACTTTTTACACAGCTTATCATTTGCATGTTGTTTTACATTCAGATTACTGTATAACATCTGTAGGATTCTGGGATATGATTCAAACATTGCATCATCAATGTTTTTATATTTCCAGTCTGTCAGGATGTTTGATCACAGAGGAAGGCTGTGCTTCTCTGGCCTCAGCTCTGAGCTCCAACCCCTCCCATCTGAGAAATCTGGACCTGAGTGACAACAACCTGCATGATTCAGGAGTGAATCAGCTTTCTGCTGGACTGGAGAGTCCACACTGTACACTGGAAACTCTCAAGTCAGGATACATCATATATAATTTCATTGCCTTGAACAATGACAATAAAGCTGACTCTGACAATACAAACAGTTGATAGTTTCTGTTTTACATTCAGACAAATGGTGGTATTTATATTATTAAACACATTGTGTTATCAACCTTTTTATATTTCCAGTCTGTCAGGATGTCTGATCACAGAGGAAGGCTGTGCTTCTCTGACCTCAGCTCTGAGCTCCAACTCTTCCCATCTGAGAGAGCTGGACCTGAGCTACAATCATCCAGGAGACTCAGGAGAGAAGCTTTTGTCTGCTGGACTGGAGGATCCACACTGGAAACTGGACATTCTCTGGTATGTGTAGAGACCTTTAAAATATAGATAAACAGAGCGAAATAAAGGGAGTGCTTTTTCTTTAACCGAAGGATACATTCAGACTATATTTAACATGATCCTTTGTTTTCTGTGTCCAGTTTGTTGGGTATTTTCAGTATGTTTTGAGTAATATAATCTAAACCATTCAGAGATCAATTTTGGACGGGAAGAAAAAATGAAAGGCAGATGGAGTCTGTAGCCAAATGTGTGGGAGGTTAGGGTTAGGGTTGTGTGCACGCATGCTTTTCTGCTTAGGAAGTTTCTTAACCGAGTAAAATGACAAAGAAGTATCTAAGTGGCATCTATGGCAAGAGCCAGTCAAATTCTAGCACAATTTAACGATGATTCATTGCTTCTTTTCTAATCTTCTTTAGCACAGCGTACATCTGACCATCCTTTATGACAGGAAAGGGAACAATCCTGACCTGAATAAACTTATTTCAGCCTTGTCAATAAACAGGGGTAAACTTATGAACGCATGTCATGTTTCAGAGCTTCAAAACTATACGTATCATTTGAATTCTGCATTAATGTTGACTTTATATTGAAGCTGAGACTTCATTTATTCAGAAACACACAAAAAACAGAACAGGCAAGAATCAACCTTTCCATGAAAAAACACATTTTTACAAGAACAGACAAACTCTCACACTCTCAGGTATGGACAGACAGGTATTGATATTGAAGTGATGACTGGCTCTATCCTCAGGACAACATGCAGAGATCAATATTTAATATAGTGATTTATCATGTGGGAGGACATATTTGTTCATCACATCTTCTTCTTCAGGTCTTTTCCTCTCAGACTGAAAGAATCCAGCAGACAGTTGAAACAGATGAGTTTCAGCCTGTTTCTGTGTCACTCTGACAAACTGAGGAACACTGCTTCATGTTGAACAGCAGTTAGGACTCATGTTGGATAGAAAATCATTCTGACTGTGTTTCTTTCTCCAGGGTGGACCATGGTGGAGAGCACAGGTTAAAAGAAGGTCTGAAGAAGTGTAAGTGTGGATTGAATTTGATTCATGACAACTAAACAGCACACAGTCAGTTTCTCTTTAAATACAAAGTTGGTCTTTGTGGTATTTATTCATTAAAACATTACTGACAAAATGTGTCATCATGAAACTTTATAGAAATGAACAACAGATCAGAAGTTAAACAGAGAATAAATCCATCAGGTGTGTCAGATGATAAACTGCTGCTGTGTTGTTTCTTCTTCTCTTCATCAGATTTCTGTGAACTCACTCTGGACACAAACACAGTAAACGGAAAACTCAAACTGTCTGACAACAACAGAACGATGACATGTGTCGAGAAGGAGCGTCAGTCATATCCTGATCATCCAGAAAGATTTGACCACTGGGCTCAGGTGCTGTGTAATAATGTTCTGACTGGTCGCTGTTACTGGGAGGTCGAGTGGAGCGGAGGAGCCACTATATCAGTGAGTTACAGTGGAATCAACAGGAAAGCAAACAGTAGAGACTCTTGGTTTGGATGGAACGATCAGTCCTGGTGCCTGCACTGCTCTGATGATCAAGGTTACTGTGTCTGGTACAATAAGACAAGAACATACAGCCCCTCCTCCTCCTCCTCCTCCTCCTCTGTATCTCACAGAGTAGCAGTGTATGTGGACTGTCCTGCTGGCACTCTGTCCTTCTACAGAGTCTCCTCTGACACACTGATCCACCTCCACACCTTCTACACCACATTCACTGAACCTCTGTATCCTGGGTTTGGGCTCTTGTTTGATTCATCATTGTCTCTGTGTCCTCTGTCTGAGGGAGAGTTGACTTGTTTATAGACAAACAGTCACACTGCTGACTGAAGACAGCTGCTGAAATCACTGTTCACTAGAAACAGGAAGTGACAGCAGCTTCCTGTGTTTAAATGTTGATGGTGGACGAGGTTTCACTCTGGTTTCATTTGGATCACTGACTGTGCTTTAATGTCAGAATATAGTTTCTATTAGAAGTAGTGAAATGATCTCCTCTGGACTGAATTGATGTGTAAAAACTGTGTTGACTCTGATATTCACTTCAGTAAAGTTTTCTTGGAGCAGCATCTAGCAGCTGTTAGTGGCTGTTAGTTATTCCATTTTATCAGGATCTTAAAGTGAAGTTTTTCCTGAAAATGTCCACCAGACATCCCAGTCTGTTTGACATCAGCTCAGTTTGTGTTCAATCATTAACATCAACGTATGTTTCTATGTGATGTCATGGCCAAAAATATCAGCACCCCTGAAATTCTGTCAGAAAATACCACACCTCTCCTAGCAAATCACAATTACAAATGTTTTGGTATTCACATGTGTATTTCTTTTGTTTGCATTGGAACAACACAAAAAAACAAACCTAATAAAATTTCACACAGAACTCAAAAAATGGACTGGACAAAATTATTGGCACCTAGTCAAAATTGTAAGAAATAATTGCATTTCAAGCATGTGATGCTCCTGTCATTTATATTTAAACTCACCTGTGGCAAGTGAGAGGTGTGGGCAGTATAGAAATCTGAGAGTTGTCTGATGATTTGAGACCCACAATTGTGGAAAAACATGAACAATGTGAAGGCTACAAGTCCATCCCCAGAGATCTGAATGCTCCCGTGTCCCTAATGCCCAGTGTCAGAAAGCAGCGTCTCTACCTGAGGTCAGAGGTCATGGGTCTTCCAGCAGGACAACGACCCAAAACAGACATCCACCAACACTCAGAATTGTTTGAAGACAAAGCTCTGAAATGGCCAACAATGAGTCCAGATGTGACACCCAGAGAACACCTGTGCAGATATCTCAAAACAGCAGCTGGGAGAAGACATCCTTCAAATCTGAAATACCTGGAGCAGTTTGAAAAAGAAGAGTTGTCCAAATTTCTAGAAGAGAGGTGTAAGAAACTCATTGATGGTTACAGGAAGCGTTTCTTCACGTTAAAAGGGAGTTTTTTTTCTTGCCACTGTCACCAAGTGCTGCTCATATGTTGAGTCTCTTTGAATTAAATTAAAGAGTTGTGATTCGGCGCTATATAAATCAAGATTGATTGAATGAGTATAAGATTAATGTTGTCATTAACTATATAAATGTGATATTAATTTTGCATATAATGAAAAAAATCCTTTCACTCGGTCGAAAGTAGAAGACGGATGAGAGGAGGTGAGGAGAGGACAGAAGGAGAGGTGAGAAGGTGAAGAGGAGAGAAGAGATGAGGAATATATGAGAGGAGAGGAGGAGAAGAGAGGAGGAAAGGTGTAACTACAGGAAAAGAGAGGAGGAGGGGTGAGGAGCATGAGCAGGTTTAACGTTAGCTCCTAACAGGAGAACATTCAGCGTCTCTTTGACGTTTCTTAGAGCGGTTTTCACTCGCTATCTGAGGACGTTAGCTCTTTAACAGCTGTGCTCACTAAATGCATCAAACACATCAGGACTGAAGTGGTGAGAACATAGAAGCGGCTCTTTAGGAAGTTGTGTTCGTCCACTAAATTTCTCTTCTTATCACTGAAAAGCTGTGAAGACATTTTGAAACAGAGTCAATCTTCAAAACCAGGATCACAAGATGAACGATGGAGGAGCTGTCATAGTTTGTGCTTCATAACAAATAATATGGAGTCAAACTGGGCTTTTTTGGGTCCCCTTGTTGTAAAAGCTTCATTTGTCCAGCAGGGGGTGTAGTGAGTTAACTAATAGCACTGTGTGCAAAGGAGGCTGTTTGGATTATAAATGAGCAAAATACATTATATCATACATTTTGGTTGATTAACTTTCTGTCAGACACAATTTTTTATGTTCAGATATGAAAGTAAAGCAAACTTAGAAGTGGAACAATCATGTAAGTTGACAAACCTCTGAATGAAAAGAAACTATGGAATCTTCACAACAATGAAAATTTGATCATACACATTTCCTGTATTTTCTGGTTGTATTCTTATAAAGAGACTGAGAAATAATTATATATGGTCATTATAGCATTGCTAAAACAACTAATCGAATGGTGACCTAAGACTTTAGCACAGTACTGTATATCTGCGGACTATAAGTAAAGTGATGAGGGACTTTGAGGTGTGTCCACTGAAAAAGATGATGTGGAAATGTCAGATTTTTAACTGAATTTGACAGATTTTCCTGCTATTTACACACAGTCCTCTCTGACAAGTCTTAGGCCACCATTAGATTAGTATTTTTAGCAATGCTATAATGACCATATATAATTATTTCTCAGTCTCTTTATTAGAATAAAGGAAATGTGTATGCAGTATCAAAAAACAGAAAAGAAAACAGTTTCTATAGGCTAAAGTCTATATAAGTATTCAGACCTCCCCTTACACTGGAGCAATAGCAGGAACCTGGCTCTCTTTAACCTAAATGGAGCCTCAATTAATAATAATATTTAATAATTAATGTTTAATTTTGTGTACATATCTCCTATATTTTTTGTTGGTATGATGGTGGTGGCCTAAGTCTTTTGCACAATATTGTGTTTTTTTACACTAAGCCACACTGTTGTCACATATAAGCCATCAGTAGGTTTATTTAGCAGTCTGTAATGATTTGGTATTGCTAAATGATAAAGCTAGCTTGCTTACTAACTAATCGTCATTTCAGGTAAATGCACAACGTCCATGCTTGATTTGATACAACACTAACCTGTTGAAATTTGCGGACTGCACAAGTAAGTACAGAGTGTACACAGGATACCACACAGAAGAAAACAAAGGCTGCATCCCCAATTTTTCTTTCAGCTGTTGCTCCAATAAACCAGCAGCAGACGATCGCAGTGTCCTTGAAGGCAAACAGTTAACAAGGGTTAGCCATGTAGCTTGGTACTAGCACATTAAGGGTTTTGTATGTAAAGGAAGAGGACCGTAAAGTCAATTCTGAAAGCTAAATCAGACAGAGTGTTACAGTGGACTGTCCTCTGGTTTTAAAGAAAGTCGAAGTTTAGGAAGTTCGTCTTTACACCTGCAGACAGAAATCAAGAAAACAACAATGTCAAGACACTCAGCTTAATCTATCTGTTGCAGAGCAGAGCAAATACAAACTGTATTTGATGTATTTTGAGGTTTTATTTAGTAAAATGTATTTAGTCCCTGCAGATGATAAACATGAGGTGTTTTCTCTTTGTGCAGTTTTTTTTAACATTAATTTCTTCTTTGTTCATTGATCCAGGAAATGATGCAACAACACCACCAATGACACAAACCACTGAAGTAATGAAAACATCAACAGCAACAACTTTGAATAAAACAGGAGAAAAAGGTCAGAAATCATGTTTAAACTTTACAGATTGACCATCTCATAACAGAAATATAACTTTGACATTAAAATAACAGCTGCTGTGTTTGTTAAATCATCTTTTCATCATATTTATCTGATGTGATGGAAATGTCATTTTGTGCTGAGACGACACTTTTCATAACATGATGGATCTAACCGGTTATTTCCATGGCCGCTGTTTCCACAGCTCACATCAACCTGCTTCTTAAATATGAAAACCTGCCAAAATATTTCACATGTACAAACTTCCTTTACTTTATGTTGTTTCTGTGATTTTGTCTCCTCAGTTTATGCAGATTGTTCTGCTCTGAGCTACATAATGTTGGTGCTGCGTGTGGCTGAACTCGTCCTCATCACTGTTTTTACTGTTCTTCTCTTCAGAGCTCGAGGTGAGAAAATGTTCACCAACCTTTGTTCAGTCTGATTAACACAAACTGTAAGTTACGAGCTGAAATGTTGCTCTGATTTGTTTAGCAGGGAACCAGAGAGCACCTGATGACCACACTGTGAGTTGATGTATAAAATCAACTAATAACATCCATGTTACTGTAATGCAGGACTGTGAATGTCTCACTGTTTGTGTTTGTGCAGGTTTCTTACTCAGTAAGAAGCAGAACAGCGAGGCGTTCAGGTCCAGCAGCCAGTCAGGTAAATATCTGATGGTGCGTTCAGGGTCTGCTGACTCCACTGTGACCTGTGTTCAGTTTTTAAACTTCAACAGTCAGCTGGGAGGAAAATCTGGGAGTTTGAGGCTCTTTCAAATTCATTAATTTGTATATGTGAGATTATTTCTGATTGTGTTGAATGTGCAGCAGCAGAAACTTAAAGCTCAAAGCAGAGCGGTTGTGATTTGTCAGTTTTCAGCTTGAGTGTGTCAGACTTTGTGTTTCTTTGTGTTGTTTTTCACAGGAGGTGAACGATGAAGATGATGAATATGATGATTGTGAGGTGAACGATGAAGACTGATCAACCACTTCCACACCAGCATCAGCTCACCAGAGAAACGACTCCCTGACTCTTATATCATTAATATCGTCTCAGTTTTACATGAGTAGATGAATTCTTTACATAAAGAAAGAATCATAAGATCACTTTGACATCTTGACTCTGTTAATGTTTTGTTGTTATTCATCAAATGAAGACATTTTATTTTTAGTTTGGCAAACATATTTAAATGTGGATTTAATCTCTAGTTATGTAAGAAGCACAGTGTGAATTTTATCAAGTGTCTTTTTCTGCATTATTTTTCATCCTTTTCTCATGTTTTCACTCATTTACCTCCCTTAAATCTGCTTCAAGTGGAAGAATTTAGACTTTAAGACTTTCTTTGATGCTTTTTAAGTTGCAGTAGCTCAGTTTCATGTTTAAGTGTACAGAAGAAATCATTTTAACTTTCATTTATCATTGTTGTTAACATGTTCATCAGGAGTCCAACGTGTGTTTGGTTTGAATCAGTCTTCCTGCAGTCAGTAACAGTATTCTCTTTATTATATCTCTTGATAATATAATATGCAAATAAACAAATATTTACCCTTTAATTTTACTGTGTTTTGTAATTATTTAAAGTTTAAACTGTGTTGTGCTTCTGTTGTTTCCACATTCTCACTAAAACACTTCATACATCTAATTTCTCAGATAAAAATGCAACAAAAAAAAACATGGAACTAAAATGTGTCATATTACTAAACGTATCTTATCTGTTCCATCCAGCAGCTACAGTATCACCACGCAGCATCATGAGCATTAAGAGTCAGAGTCTGTTCATGTGTGCTGTTAAACATCACCATGAATCCTGTCTGTGTTCTAATAAACACTATATGCAGAAAGGAAGAGTATTAGAGTATAGAAAATTCAAATGGACACAGCAGTACAGTGGAGGAGTGAAAGTGTACTAAAAATAGAATCAACAATAAATAACACAAATAGGATAAAAATAAATACTATATACAGTAAACTGGATCTTTGTGTAAATAAATCTGCAATATATAAATGTGCAACATGCAGAAGTTCCTGAGATGATATAAAGAATAATCTCTTATTGTTCTCTGTATGACTGCACAGTTATACAGAGAACAATAAATGTGCAATGTGCACAAATCTGAGATATATCTTTATGTTCAATGTTCCTGGATTTACATAGAAAGCTAAGGTAAATACACTGGTGCATACTGTTGTACATGTGCAGCATCAGTCTGTTTAACTGTGAGTTGCATAGTTTGAGTCTTAATCCCAGTACTAGTCAGTGGAGTGGGAGGTAGTGGGAGCTGTGGTGTTGAGCAGTCTGATGGCTGACGGTATGATCTACATGTTCAGTCTGTTCAGTCTTTGTCAGGCTGCTGTGACCTCTGACCTCTGACTGTGAGTAGCTTTTGTTTTTGACTGTTTGGATAAAAACGGGATGAACTCTGACAACATACAGTGAATTCAACACTAACTGCAGGAGGTAGACGATGAATCTCTCTACAACATAAACTGCTGTACACACTCTGACAGCTGAGAGCGTCGATCTCTCGTGATGAAGACGAAGAAGGACAGAGACGGTGAAGCACGGTGGTTGAATTCCGATGAACTAGCATGTCTCTGTGTGTGTTTCCTAAGAAGAGTGATATGACCGCAAACATTTATCTCAATGAACAATCTTCATACTTTCAACTTCCTCTTATCATTTTTAAGAGGTCAAACACACTGTCACTAATCCACCGTGGGACCGAACACAGTGTGAACTTGTTGCATCTTAATATGCTTTAATATGGCTGCTCTGAATGCAGAAACATATCTCTTTAGCTTGTGATCCATGATTACATCCCAGTTTCACAGGATCTTTGTCAGACAGCTGTGACCTCTGACCTCTGATCTCTTTAGTAATGGTTGCCCGTCACATTACTGATCCAGAAATGTGTCCATCATTCACCGTGGATGAAGGAGAACTACACTGTCAGAGATGTTAACTTTAACCAGTTTCTGGCTGAAAGAAAGTCAGAGACAAACAGCTGATCACTGCCTACATTCAGTCCAGACAGGAAGTATTTGGACAGTTACTACTCAAATTAAAGCTGAGACTTGGCACTTTGATGCAGTATCCATTATTTTAAAGCCTAAAGATCAAAATAATATAACTGTCCAAATGCTAAATGTCTGAACTTTACATGCAGCAGAGCAATGCAGAGGAAGTGACACAGGAAGAAGATGCCTTATCTCAACACAGCACTTTACTTTAGAGAACCAGATATTTATGAGAGAGAAGCATGATGGTTAAATTCAGATGGATTCAAACGTTGTTTCTGATTCAGATAAGAAGAAAATTAATTTAGTACTTTATTAAACTTAAACGTAAATTGATACAGCTCGGTATGCTGAAGATGAGATGCATTTATTAGTGCCAAAGTCACTTTTTTTGTTACTATACTTCCACCACA
Organism: Scomber scombrus; assembly: GCF_963691925.1. Lineage (NCBI taxonomy): Eukaryota > Metazoa > Chordata > Actinopteri > Scombriformes > Scombridae > Scomber > Scomber scombrus. The sequence continues at coordinate 1,385,270 of NC_084986.1, read as the reverse complement.
GCTCAGGCTCCGCACCACGTGACCATAATCAGATAGTTTTGCTGAAGCGTTGTATGAATACTTTATTCTCTAATAAAGTTACAACTGATAATTGTGTTGAGTGTGTTGGAAACCTGCAACAGTAGATTCACCTTCTTTCCTTTTGTGGGAAACATGATTATTTTTAATAAATAAAGCAGTAATGTCAGACTGATGCTTGTCTGAGGGTAAAGATATTATTCAGTCAGTGTGTTCAAACATGTCTGAGTACATGGCCGAGTGTTTCATGATGCTCCTCACTGTAGAATAATTGCACATCAGTAATTTGAGATTGAACTGGATTATCTTTGAAATGTTTAACAAACAATAAAAGAAGAAAACTAAGCTTTGGGTAAAAGAAACAACAGTAATAGTGCTCTGACTCCTGTCAGTGTTTGAGGAACATAAGCGCCCTCTGGTGGTGATTGTGGTATTATTCAGTCTAAGCAGCACAGTCGACCAGTGCACATGCAGGCTGAGTGTTTATGATCCTTGGAGTCGATCTATCAGTGAATATAGTTACTATGTAAGTTGGTTATAATGTTGTGTGCATCAGAATAGTATTAAAAGCATTTATTTTCAGTTGTAAAACCGGGTTAAATACGCAAGTGCTAATCGTGAAGCTAACTGTTAGCATGAGTTTAGTTAGTCTCCATAGGCTGAGTTAGCGCTTTGTTAAGCCTCATTTATGTTGGTTGGTGAATTATTACGTGGGTCTATTGGCATTTGCTGCATTTTTACACCTCATTCACTTACATGTGAGTGAATCCTACTGTAAAATATGTTGTTTGTTTACCTTGGTTACCATGGTTACCTGTAGTGAGGATACCTACCTGATCTGCAAACCTGTAAAAAAAGAAATATACTTGTAAAGATGGAGAAAGTATTAGGATAATATGAGTGTGGCACACCCAAAATAGTGTAACCACATTTATATTGTAAGATTTTGTTAATATCATAAGTATTTGTGTTATTGTATATATTGTAGTTTCCAATTAGATGTCTTGTGGTGATCAGTTTATGTTGGAAAAGGGGGGGGGGGGCGTTTGTGTTTTCATGAGTTGCTCCGGGGAACGGTTAGGGGGCGCAACTGCTGCAGCTTCCTCAGATCTGGACAGGAAACACAACAAACTGTGTCCTCATTCCTCTGCTTTACCTGCTTTATACAGGTCAGTAAACGGTTCATCCACCATGAAATGTTATATATATTATCAGCGTGAGTGTTTGTGTGAAGGTTTTAATCTGTTTTGATGAGTTATTAATGTTTAAACAACAATAATATGTGGAAAGTTTGCCGGTGCGGCCGCCATTTTGTGCCGGCGCCACTGCAGTTGCACTAGTTAAAGTGGGAATAAGTGACATTAAAACCTATGTAATATATTGTACTTAAAGGTGTTTTATACACTGTAAAACTACACTACATGAAAATGGTGTTTTGAACCAGTTTATACTGTGAAATAGACAAATGTAATGTATTTATAGAAGCTGTTCATTGATTATAAATTATAAATGTGTTGATTAGTAAAGAGAAGATGATAGAAAATGTATGTTGTTGAGACTGAAATAGTGATTTAAGTGAGATAAAAGACTGAATTGGGAAAATGTGAAATTGAACTATGTAAACCTGAGATGAAGTAAAAGATGTGTATTGTGCTTATGTGACTGTTATGATTCATGATGTTAAATAAATCATACAGAGAGGCAATCTGGACAGGAAACACCACAAACTGTGTCTTCATTCCTCTGCTTTACCTGCTTTATACAGGTACATATTTGTTACTGTGGCCCCCCATCCCTGGGACCCGTAACATGAGCAATGTTGTTTTCCACATATTTTCAGTAAATCCCACTCAATCTGGAGTCAAGCCTACTGAGTGTTTGTGTTGCTCTCTGTCTAACAAAGTGACGTATCTGCCAGGACAGAATAAAGAGTAAAAAGTGAATTATCTTCTAGTTTAGCAGCAAGAACAGAACAGAAATCTGCAGCTAGAATGTTTTTAATGTTTTCATTTTCTTTCTCTGGAAGCCCTGAAAACCACGTGAGAAGTTTTTTTTTATTTCTGAAGATTCAATTTCTATGTCTGATCCAAATAGTTTTCTGTTTTGTGTTTATGTGGATTTTTATTCGTTTGATGTTGTAATGCTCATTTTGGCCACCAGATGGCACCAGGTGTACCACTACTCTGTGGTATAAACAGGACTGAAAGCAACTACAATACATTTCATTTCTAGCCTAAAAGAAAGAAGTAATGTTTCATAACTTAACACATAATATATGTAACTTATATTCAGAATGCATGGAGAAATGAAAACTCACCAGGAGGAAATCATAAATGCTTTCAGTCCTATCTAGAATATTAGGCTGTGGGTTACTTGTAGCCTCTTTCATCTGTTCTTCAGTCATAAAAACAAGACAGAAAAGAAAGTATTAAATCTAAAGTCGACTCTCTTTTGTCCCTCTTCACCAGATTAATAAATACCAGATTCAAATAATACCACATTTTCCTCAGTTTTCTGTGTGCAGTTTGATAAAACACAAAACAACACAATTTAAAGTAAACCAATCAAATGACGTTTTGAAACAGAGTCAATCTTGATCACCAGGATCACAAGATGAACGATGGAGGAGCTGTCGTCGTTTTAGCTTCAGTACTACAGATTTGTGATTAATTAGATCACAAATCACAAACAATATGGAGTCTAACTGGGCTTTTTTGGGGCCCCTAGGAGTCTGGGGCCCCTAGCTAATTGCCTGCTTTGTCCAGTTAGTAATTCAGCTTTGATTGTGTTACTTTGCTTTGTGTTGCACTGTGTGATCATGATTGTACGTCAGTACTGACTGTGGTGTTTTAATGTTGTTGGACGTCATCATGCTGCATTGACTTGTGTTCTGTTGCGTCTCATGATGTGTAATTTATGTGTGATGATGATGATGATGATGATGATGCAGTGACCTACAGCACTGTGAAGGCTTCCTCCTCTTCTGCTGGAGCCTCCACTGATCTCAGCAACCTCTACACTACTGTCACCAAACCCAACCAATCACAGACCAGGGTATAGTTACATTACTATTATTTTTACATTGATAACTGATCATTTAAATTTAGCTGAATCAATATTGTCACGCTACTTCTCTCATTTTATACATTCAAGTTTGTTTTTATGATGATTTTCAGGATTTTGTGTTGTAACAGCTTCATTTGTCCAGCAGGGGGTGTAGTGAGTTAACTAATAGCACTGTGCAAAGGAGGCTGGAATATAAATGAGCAAAATAAATGATATCATACATTTGTCAACTTTCTGTCAGACACTTTAATCTGTTAGAGTTGTAGTTAAAGATGTATTAGTTTGAACTTTTTACTTGTTTTTGTATCTTCTTTTTAAAGTATGTATCACCTGTTAATGTTTGATATGCAGTATTTTTTTATTATCTATATCTAGAAAAGAGGGGTACAAGTCACAATGAGGAGGTGACACCTTATTAATTAAAGGAAGTAGATACCTGACTTGTTTACAAAAAACAATGAAATGGAACAGATGGAATAAAATGCATTTATTTCTGACACTGCTGCTTCACTTTACTGGTAAAAACATCTAACATATACAGAAAGATTAATTCTTAATATCTTTAATGTTTCTTTATCATTTTATTATCAACACAGCCAAGTCGTTTTCTAACAAGGTGAATGTTGAGTTTAACAAAGTCTTTCAATCTAAGGATGAGGCACATTTGTAACATTTTGTTGTATCTAAACGTCTGATCACAGACATTATTAGTCATATTTTTGATTTCTTTTTACTTGTCATATTTCTCTCTCATCTTCTCTACAGCAGTAACCAGAGGGGGTTTCTTCACTGTCAGAGATGGAGATGAAGTTACTTTTCCTTGTTAAAATATGATAACCGATCAGCATAGATATGAAAGTACTACCTGGCTCTTTGCTCATTCAATAAACACAAGAGCAGCAGTAGTAGTTAGACAGGAGAAGATTGGTGAAAGTGCCAAAGCTAAATCAGTCTGACCGAGAGTTGAGAGCTGAGGATGCTGGTCTTTACATCTGCAGACAGTAAACAGATCAAGACAACAACAAGGTTGAACATTCATCTGTCTGATGTTAGCAGTGAGTATTTACATGCATAGGTTGTAATAGGTACAGAGGTTGTATGTTATTCAGTAGTGGGCAGTTTGGGTAGATAGAGCTCTACACAGACTAGAGCACGTGCTTGCAGCGGGGCAACAACCACAATAACATTCTGAATTTACCCGGCAACAAGAAATACTATTTTCTGATTGGCTGTTAGGTCGCCAACTCGGGACAAGATCTGCCAACGCCTCGCCCGTTCATTTCTGTTTATTATAACTTATATTGATTTCTGTGCGGTGGGATCTATCACCTCTCAGCGTGAGAAATGTCAGGTGTGGCGTGTGAACTGCTTGAAATGTGTTTGTCTCACTGTCAATGCGTGAGACTTGAGAGCTCTGCAGAGAGTTTAATGGATAATACACATTCATGAATGTCTTGTATTTTAAATCATTCTCACTTTAACTATAACGTTACGTCATATCTTCATTTCATTTTTCATGTTTCTCGTCTCCTCAGCAGCAGTAACAGAACACGATTCCTACATCACTGTCAGTGAAGGATATGAAGTCACTTTGTCCTGTAAAAATGTGATAAATGGTCAGGACAAATGTGAAAGCACTACCTGGATATACAGTAATACACAACACTCACCTGTAGAGCTGGTTCTAAAGGGTCAGATTGGTGGAAATGCCAAAGCTAAAACTGGACTGATGTGTTCTCTCCTCTTGGTTCTGGTTAGTTACTGAGCTGCAGAGTTTAGAATGAGCTGAAATCTCTCAGTTTTTAGTGTTTTTTGTTCCATCTTCACCAGTGAGTGAACATAAAGACACCGATAAAGTAAAGTTAAGCTGCTCTGTGTCGACACACAACATACTTTAAACTAGTTTATGCTCATCAGAGGATGCAGTTATGTGATATGTGTCTTAACCAATATTAGGATGCCACAGAAAATGCAGCAGTAGACAGGAAGTGTGTTGTGGTTTCAGTGGTGAGTTTCTGGAGAAATTCACCCTTAGCTCTAATATATCTAATCCTATATATACATATATATTTTTATACATATACCAGAGATGCTTGCTCATAAAATGCAAAAAACTTTGAGCATTAAGAAGGGAAGCTAATACGCTCCACCTACAACAAGTTACAAGTTTGATAACTTACAAGTTTCAGAAATAGGAGGAGGAGACAGTGTGCTTATTATAGGAAGTAGATAGTTTATTTCTGCGCATTGAGAGCTGAGAGTGAGAGAAGAAGACACAGAGAAAGACAAAGAAGCACGATGGTTGAACGCAGAGGGATTCAAATGTTTTTATTTCTGATTCTGGGCCTTCAGTTTACAGGTAAGTCTGCTTTATTAGCAATATTACTTTATTTAATAACCATTTTACTGACTGTCAAATAAACTGTGTGTAACATTCACACTCAGTCATATTCTTATTTCAGTTCATTTATCACTTTTCTCTCAAATTCTCAACAGCAGTAACTGGACAAACTGGCCGCTTCATCACTGTCAGAGATGGAGATGAAGCCACTTTGTCCTGTGAAAATGTGAAGACTGATCAGTATAATTGTAACGGTACTACCTGGACCTTCCGTAATTCAACAAACTCAGGATCAGTAGAGCTGGTTAGACTTGGGCAGATTGGTGAAAAAGCCAAAGCTAAATCAGACAGACTGAGTGTTACAGCGAACTGTGTTTTGGTTATAAAGAAGATCACAGTTGAGGATGCTGGTTGGTACATCTGCAGACAGTACGACAGATCAGGACGAAGACAAGGTCGAGACTCTGATGTTTATCTGTCTGTTGTTAGCAGTGAGTATTTACATCATAACTTTTTCAGCTCAAACTGTCTTGTTAGAACAATATACTGAAACATTACAATAATTATGATCACAGTGATGAAGTTAATTTTACTCTTGTTGTCTTTCTCTCACAATATCTCCATCTTCACCAGTGACTGAATATAAGGACTCTGATAAGGTGAAGTTAAACTGCTCTATGTCGATAAATGATGAGTGCAGACACACAGTGAGGTGGCTGTATAAAGGAAGAGACTGGGACATGAATACCAGAGAGGCAAAGTCGTCACAGTCTTCCTGCTCAGCTGCTATGTTCTTGTTGACTTCTCATTTTATTTACACATCAAATTATGAGTTTTTGCAGTGTGAATTCACACATGCCTACAGCAGACAAGTGCAGCGGTATGACTTCAGTCCTCAGCTGTCAGGTGAGAAGATGACAAACTGTTTAAAATCACTTTATTCTGATATAACAAACTGTATTTGATGTATTTTGAGGTTTTATTTAGTAAAATATGTTTAGTCCCTGCAGATGATAAACATGACATGTTTTCTCACTGTGCAGTTTTTTTTTACATTAATTTCTTCTTTGTTCATTGATCCAGGAAATGATGCAACAACACCACCAATGACACAAACCACAACTTTGAATAAAACAGGCGAAAAGGGTCAGAAATCATGTTTAAACTTTACAGATTGACCATCTCATAACAGAAATATAACTTTGTTTTATTCTTATTATGTGTAAATGTTTAAGAGACGACACTTTTCATAACATGATGATCTAACCGGTTATTTCCATGGCCTCTGTTTCCACAGCTCACATCAACCTGCTTCTTAAATATGAAAACCTGCCAAAATATTTCACATGTGCAAACTTCCTTTACTTTATGTTGTTTCTGTGATTTTGTCTCCTCAGTTTATGCAGATTGTTCTGCTCTGAGCTACATAATGTTGGTGCTGCGTGTGGCTGAACTCGTCCTCATCACTGTTGTTACTGTTCTTCTCTTCAGAGCTCGAGGTGAGAAAATGTTCACCAACCTTTGTTCAGTCTGATTAACACAAACTGTAAGTTACGAGCTGAAATGTTGCTCTGATTTGTTTAGCAGGGAACCAGAGAGCACCTGATGACCACACTGTGAGTTGATGTATAAAATCAACTAATAACATCCATGTTACTGTAATGCAGGACTGTGAATGTCTCACTGTTTGTGTTTGTGCAGGTTTCTTACTCAGTAAGAAGCAGAACAGCGAGGCGTTCAGGTCCAGCAGCCAATCAGGTAAATATCTGATGGTGCGTTCAGGGTCTGCTGACTCCACTGTGACCTGTGTTCAGCTGGGAGGAAAATCTGGGAGTGTGGGGTGAATTCAGCATTTATTTATTGCATTTTTACTCAGAATCTTGTTTTCATCATCAGGTGCATCAGGATAAAGATGATGATGATTTTACAGTGAAATATGAAAACTTGGGAGAAAATTCTGCTTCTGTCTGATTCAGCAACTTAAAAGCAAACAGCTTCCACACCGACATCACCAACTAAAAGAAAAACAATCTGTAATTAAAGATGATCTCATCACAAAGTTAATTATCTAGAATCATTTTGAGTCTTTTTTAGATGTTAAAAATCTTGAAATTGGCTTCCAGCTTAACAACGTAGAGTCCATTTGAAGATTTGACTCATTGCTTTTCTGAGTTTTTTTTATTATCTCTTTGCATAAACAAGAAATACATTAATTTTCATTCATATCTTTGCTAATAGTCCAATATACAGTATTTCCTCAACTTTGTAGTGTGGTTGACTGAGCTTTAAGTCTTATCAGCGTCTCTTTTTCATAAGAGAAAATTATATAATCTGCAAATAAAAACTGCTGAAGTATAATTGCTGTATTTTGTAAAACAGTATTATGGCTTCGATGTCAACTGTGAATATTATTTGCAATAAATATTGACATAAAGTTTATAAGAAACATTTTCTCTTGTGTTCCTTCTGTCATTGTTCATTCAGTTTGATTCAAATTATGTTTGTAAAATAGAAAATATTAAATAATACACCAAGGGTTGATTCTTGGGCCTCTAATGTGACCCAACCCATGACTGACAGGTATTATCAGCATATGACTCTATTATAACTTATAGGTGCCTGTCTGAACTACTGGAAATCTCTATTCAGTTTATATTTAAGTTCAGTTAAGAGAGTGACCCCAAAATGTTGCCATCAGTTCAAAGAGCAACTGTTTTTCTTATGTGTTAATAAAGTATTTGTGTTCAGGAGCCTTGTGGTGCAAACGTGGTCATCATTAGAGAACAAAACCTCCACAGTTCAGCTGATGTTGTAACTACATTTAGGTCTAAACACTTCCGTCTCAGTTCTTAGAAAAAATCTTCAGCTGGAATGAGGAACCAAAAACCACTCAAATATTACCACATTCATTTTGTTTGTACAATAACTTAATGTTGCACCACATCAAATTCTGGTACTAGGAGTTGATGTGGTGTCAAACAGGTTTTAATCAGCTGTATTTTAGTATCTTAACAGTTCCAACTTCCTCAGTCCTCCTCCAACAAAACCACGTCCAAAATGATGAAACCTGTTACAGGCCTTCTTAAATCTACTGACCTCCTGTTGTTTTTACTGCTAAAATGTTGCATCAGCTCACATCAGTGATTGTAATGTGTCAAACTGCAGAGTAAGAAGGAAAGTTGAAAAGTTGTGATACTAATCTGTTATTGTGTCGCTTTATGACATTTAGCCATGTAGGTACATGAAAGAATAGGAACATAAAAGAGGTCACTTTGTCCTGTAGTTATTTGATGACTGATCAGGATAAATGTGATGGTACTACCTGGAACCTCTTTGATTCACCAAACACAGCATCAGTAGAGCTGGTTAGATTTGGGCAGATTGGTGAAAAAGCCAAAGCTAAATCAGACAGACTGAGTGTTACAGCGAACTGTTCTCTGGTTATAAAGAAGATCACAGCTGAGGATGCTGGTTGGTACTACTGCAGACAGTACGACAGATCAGGACAATATAAAGACTCTGTGGTTTATCTGTATGTTGTTAGCAGTGAGTATTAAAAACACACCTTTTCTTACTAGCCTTCAACTCCTAGCTCCCACTGGACTCGTCATGTTTTTAACCTTTGTTTTTGTGTTCTTTCGTTGTTTGTTTTTTAACCTTTTATAACTTATAAACATTTGTTTCATAGCTTTAAATAGGGAAATAGGGAAATTGTAAAGCGTCTTTGAGCACCGCATAAAGCGCTATATAAGTTTGATTTATTATTATTATTATTTATTATTATTTACATCATACAGTTTTCAGCTCAAACTGTCTAGATAGATAGATAGATAGATAGATCTTTATTGTCATTGTCACCAGTACAACGAAATTTTTAAAAGTGCTCGCCAGTCAGTGCATCATCATTCATAAAATAAATTAAATAAAACAAAACAAGAAAATGAAAGTTAAATAAATACTATATATAAAAACATATACATTTGGTCATTGCCCGGCTCTATTGCACAGTCAGTTGTAAACAGTATTAATTTGCAGCATTGAGTGTAGTAATAGCTGTAGGATAAAAGCTGTGTTTGAATCTGTTTGTCTTGTTTTGACTGATCTGAATCGTCTGCCTGATGGCAACAGTTCAAACAGAGAGAGTCCAGTGTGAGAAGAGTCCTTTATAATGTTCTGTGTAGTTCCTCCTGGGTGAGAAGAGTCCTTTATAATGTTCTGCGCTTTTTTGATACAGCGGGAACTGTGTAGTTCTTCCAGTGTGGGGAGAGGGCAGCCAGTGATCTTTTGGGCCGTGTTGCTGACCCTCTGGAGTGCTTTCCTCTGAGCCACTGTGCAGCTGGTGAACCATACACAGATGCAGTATGTTAGGATACTCTCGATGGAGGCTCGGTAGAAGGACACCAGCAGTTTCTTTGTGATGTTGTTCTTCCTGAGTATTCTCAGGAAGTAAAGCATCTGCTGGGCCTTTTTCAGCAGCTCAGAGGTGTTGGCGCTCCAGGTCAGGCCCTCCCCAATGTGGACTCCCAGGAAGCGGAAGTCTGCCACCCTCTCCACACAGTCCCCGCTGTTGATTAGTGGTGGAGTGTCCGTTTTCTTTCTCCTGTAGTCTATTATGAGCTCCTTGGTCTTTGCGGTGTTAAGGAGCAGGTTGTTGCCCCTGCACCATGATATCAGCCGCTCCACCTCGTCCCTGTAGGCAGACTCATCCCCCCCAGAGATGAGCCCCACCACTGTGGTGTCATCAGCGAACTTCACAATGGTGTTGCTATGGTGGACGGGGGCACAGTCATGTGTGTAGAGGGAGTAGAGCAGGGGGCTCAGTATGCAGCCCTGTGGGGAGCCAGTACTGAGGCTCAGGGCTGTGGATGTATGATGGCCCACTCTGACCCTCTGTCTGCGACCCGAGAGGAAGCTATGTATCCACATGCAGGTGGAATGTGAAAGCCCCAGGTCGCCCAGTTTCACCACCAGTTTGTGTGGGAGGATGGTGTTGAACGCAGAACTGTAATCCACGAAGAGCATCCGCACATAGCTCCCCCGCTGCTCCAGATGTGACAGTGCAGCATGGAGTGCTGTGGCCTCCGTGGATCGGTTCGCTCTGTAGGCAAACTGGTGGGGGTCAAGGCTTCGGGGCAGGGTTGCTGTGATGTGACTCCGGACCAGTTTTTCAAAACACTTCATCACCACTGGTGTGAGTGCTACTGGCCGGTAGTCGTTGAGGCTGGAAATATGTGTTTTTTTGGGCAGGGGGACTATGGTGGAGGACTTTAGGCAGGGTGGGACAGTGGACTGTTCCAGAGACAGGTTGAAAATCCTTGTGAAGACTCCAGCCAGCTCATCAGCACAGTCCCTCAGCACCCATCCAGGGACGCCATCAGGTCCCACAGCCTTGACGGCCCGCAGCGTGCGCCTCACCTCATGCTCCTCTACTGTGAGGTTTAAGCTGCTGCGGACCGTTGGGTGTGGTGATGCTGTCTCTGGTGGTGTCACCTCAAAGCGGGCAAAGAAGAGGTTCAACTCCTCAATCTCCATCTTCACCAGTGACTGAATATAAGGACTCTGATGAGGTGAAGTTAAGCTGCTCTGTGTTGAGATATGATGAGTACAGAAACACAGTGAAGTGGCTGTATAAAGGAAGAGACTGGGACATGAATACCAGAGACCTACAGACATCACTCTCTAACTGTTCCGCTGCTATGTCCTCCTTTGCAGTTTGAAGTCAGAGATGTCAGCAGTGGACAAGTGCAGCCTTGTGGTGCAAACGTGGTCACCATTATAGGATAAAACCTCCACAGTTCAGCTCATGTTTTAACCACATTTACGTCTAAACAACTGCCTCAGTTCTTACAAAACATCTTTAGCTGGAATGAGGAACCAAAAACCACTAAAATATTAATACATTCATTTTGTTTGTACAATAACTTTATGTTGCACCACATCAAATTCTGGTAGTAGGAGTTTGACTCACCTCTGTGTTGATGTGGTGTCAAACAGGTTTTAATCAGCTGTATTTTAGTATCTTAACAGTTCCAACTTCCTCAATCTTCCTCCAACAAAACCACGTCCAAAATGATGAAACCTGTTACAGGCCTTCTTAAATCTACTGACCTCCTTCTGTTGTTTTTACTGTTAAAACGTTGCATCAGCTCACATCAGTGTTTGTAATGTGTCAAACTGCAGAGTTTGAAACCACAATGTGAAACCACATTTACGTCTAAACACTTCTGCCTCAGTTCTTACAAAACATCTTGAGCTGGAATGAGGAACCAAAAACCACTAAAATATTAACACATTCATTTTGTTCGTACAATAACTTTATGTTGATGTGGTGTCAAACAGGTTTTACTCAGCTGTATTTTAGTATCTTAACAGTTCCAACTTCCTCAGTCCTCCTCCAACAAAACCACGTCCAAAATGATGAAACCTGTTACAGGCTCTCACATCAGTGTTTGTAATGTGTCAAACTGCAGAGTAAGAAGGAAAGTTGTGATAGTGTTTTGTTTTTGTGTTGCTAGATGGTTCAGCCAGTTTCTTGGAATTTACAATTTTATTAAGAATTACCTCTAAAAATACTGTCCTTTACATAAAGTGAATGTGAGCCGGTTTCAAAGGAATGATATAAATAGAGCTTCTGATTATAGATGGGAAAGTCCTTTGACACTGAAACACTGCACTGGAAAGCAGGAGTGTTGTGGTTTTGTACTGTAGGTTAGTACAGAGATTCACTGTCAACTGCATTAAGAGAGTTTAATGGATAATACACATTTGATGTGAGACACAGTTTATGTGAGAAAAATTTTAACTAATAACATCCATGTTACTGTAATGCAGGACTGTGAATCTCTCACTATTTGTGTTTGAACAGCGAGGCGTTCAGGTCCAGCAGCCAATCAGGTTAATATCTGATGGTGCGTTCAGGGTCTGCTGACTCCACTGTGACCTGTGTTCAGTTTTAAAACTTCAACAGTCAGCTCGGAGGGAAATCTGGGAGTTTGAAGCTCTTTCAAATTAATTTATTTGTATAATAGAGATTATTTCTGATTGTGCTGAATGTGCAGCAGCAGTGCTTTATAAATAAAATGTATTGTATAGATAGATTATTATCATTATCATTATTATTATTATTGTTGTTGTTTTTGTTGTTTCCTGAGCGTGTGTAGATTCGTCACACCACTATGTCAGATGTCCATGCTGTAATTCCTCATTCCAGGTCAGCAGGTGGCGGTAAAGCGCCTGACAGCTGTCGGATAACCTCCAATAAAAACAAACGAAGAATGATAATAAAAGTATAGCTGTTTTTGTTTTGTGTTTTTAACTGTTTTTGAGTTTTGTTATCAAATGTAAATTGCTTTATAAATAAAATGTATTAGATAGATAGATTATATTATTATTATTATTATTATTATTATTATTATTATTATTATTATTATTATTATTATCATCATCACTGTTATCATTATTATTATCATTGTTGTTGTTGTTTTATGAGCCATCTTATTGACGTCACACCACTATGTCCGATGTCCATGCTGTAATTCCTCGTTTCAGGCATCAGGTGGCGGTAAAGCGCCTGACAGCTGTTTGATAACCTCCAATAAGAACCAACGAAGAAGAAGCAGCATAAAGAAGCTGAAGATGGCGGCTGCGACCGTCGCGGGGCTCGACGTGCACAGGATGGAGGAGAAGAAGCTGGAGTACTTCTCCTCCATCAACTCCATGGCCAGTAAGATCATGCAGGAGCGGGAGAAGATAAAGAACAAGCACGGCTCGTCCTGGGACAAGATGAGCCCGCAGGAGCAGGACAGCGCCATCGACAGCTGGATGATGGACCCGCAGGTTCGAGCCCGGTACGCGGCGCACCGGCTGGAGCGGCCGGAGGTGGTGTGTTACCCGAAGCTGCTGCTCCAGACCGGGCAGAAGATGGTGCACTTCGGGGAGGAGGTACGGACGCGGAGCTTTAACGATGTTTTTATTGTGTTTGTGGACGTTTGTCTCAGCGGGAGCGGCCACGTAGACGCTCAGATATGCGCGCTGACGTCACAGTGTTTTTTTTTTTTTAAAGCACGGCCCCGGTGTTACGGTGTAAACAGTGACCGTGTTAACTGGTGTCCGTTTTAACTGGTGACCATGTTAACTGGTGTCCGTTTTAACTGGTTGACTGGTGACTGGTGTCCGTTTTAACTGGTGACCATGTTAACTGGTGTCTGTTTTAACTGGTTGACTGGTGACTGGTGTCCGTTTTAACTGGTGACCATGTTAACTGGTGTCCGTTTTAACTGGTGACCGTGTTAACTGGTGACCGTGTTAACTGGTGTCCGTTTTAACTGGTGTCCGTTTTAACTGGTGACCATGTTAACTGGTTTCTGTTTTAACTGGTTGACTGGTGACTGGTGTCCGTTTTAACTGGTGACCGTTTTAACTGGTGACCGTGTTAACTGGTGTCCGTTTTAACTGGTGACCGTGTTAACTGGTGTCCGTTTTAACTGGTGACCGTGTTAACTGGTGACCGTGTTAACTGGTGACCATGTTAGCTGGTGACCATGTTAACTGGTGTCCGTTTTAACTGGTGACCATGTTAACTGGTGACCATGTTAACTGGTGTCCGCGTTAACTGGTGACCTTGTTAACTCGGACCGTGTTAACTGGTGTCCGTTTTAACTGGTGACCATGTTAACTGGTGTCCGTTTTAACTGGTGACCATGTTAACTGGTGTCCGCGTTAACTGGTGACCATGTTAACTGGTGACCATGTTAACTGGTGTCCGTGTTAACTGGTGACCGTGTTAACTGGTGTCCGTTTTAACTGGTGACCATGTTAACTGGTGACCATGTTAACTGGTGACCTTGTTAACTCGGACCGTGTTAACTGGTGTCCGTGTTAACTGATGACCGTTTTAACTGGTGACCGTTTTAACTGGTGACCGTGTTAACTGGTGTCCGTTTTAACTGGTGTCCGTTTTAACTGGTGACCATGTTAACTGGTGTCTGTTTTAACTGGTTGACTGGTGACTGGTGTCCGTTTTAACTGGTGACCATGTTAACTGGTGTCCGTTTTAACTGGTGTCCGTTTTAACTGGTGACCATGTTAACTGGTGTCTGTTTTAGCTGGTTGACTGGTGACTGGTGTCCGTCTTAACTGGTGACCGTTTTAACTGGTGACCGTGTTAACTGGTGTCCGTTTTAACTGGTGTCCGTTTTAACTGGTGACCGTGTTAACTGGTGTCCGTTTTAACTGGTGACCGTGTTAACTGGTGACCGTGTTAACTGGTGACCGTGTTAACTGGTGACCATGTTAACTGGTGACCGTTTTAACTGGTGACCATGTTAACTGGTGACCATGTTAACTGGTGTCCGCGTTAACTGGTGACCTTGTTAACTCGGACCGTGTTAACTGGTGTCCGTTTTAACTGGTGACCGTGTTAACTGGTGACCGTGTTAACTGGTGACCATGTTAACTGGTGTCCGTTTTAACTGGTGACCATGTTAACTGGTGACCATGTTAACTGGTGTCCGCGTTAACTGGTGACCTTGTTAACTCGGACCGTGTTAACTGGTGTCCGTTTTAACTGGTGTCCGTGTTAACTGATGACCGTTTTAACTGGTGACCGTTTTAACTGGTGACCATGTTAACTGGTGTCCGTTTTAACTGTTGACCATGTTAACTGGTGACCGTGTTAACTGGTGTCCGTGTTAACTGGTGACCGTGTTAACTGGTGTCCGTGTTAACTGGTGACCGTGTTAACTGGTGACCGTGTTAACTGGTGTCCGTGTTAACTGGTGTCCGTGTTAACTGGTGACCATGTTAACTGGTGTCCGTTTTAACTGGTGTCCGTGTTAACTGATGACCGTTTTAACTGGTGACCGTTTTAACTGGTGACCATGTTAACTGGTGTCCGTTTTAACTGGTGACCATGTTAACTGGTGACCGTGTTAACTGGTGTCCGTGTTAACTGGTGACCGTGTTAACTGGTGACCGTGTTAACTGGTGTCCGTGTTAACTGGTGTCCGTGTTAACTGGTGTCCGTGTTAACTGGTGTCCGTGTTAACTGGTGTCCGTGTTAACTGGTGTCCGTGTTAACTGGTGACCATGTTAACTGGTGTCCGTTTTAACTGGTGACCATGTTAACTGGTGACCGTGTTAACTGGTGACCGTGTTAACTGGTGTCCGTGTTAACTGGTGACCATGTTAACTGGTGTCCGTGTTAACTGGTGACCATGTTAACTGGTGTCCGCGTTAACTGGTGACCTTGTTAACTCGGACCGTGTTAACTGGTGTCCGTTTTAACTGGTGTCCGTGTTAACTGATGACCGTTTTAACTGGTGACCGTTTTAACTGGTGACCATGTTAACTGGTGTCCGTTACATTTAAAAAACACATTTAAAACAGTTAGAATAATAAAGCCTGACTGTTTTAACGCGGTTGTTTGGTGTAAACATTGACCGTGTTAACTGGTGACTGAGAGGCACCAGTTAACACGGTCACTGGTTAGACGGAAACATCACATTTAAAAAACAAGTTTAAAACAGTCAGGATTTATTATTTTAACTCTTTTTTAAATGTGGTTTTTAAATGCAGTGTTTCGGTCTAACCAGTGACCGTGTTATCTGGTGGCTGAGAGGTGCCAGTTAAACCAGTTTACAATACATACACATACAACCTCAGTACAAAATAATCACAATAAATCTGTCACTTTATTATTAATACAGACTCTTCATTCAGGGGGGGGGGCTACAACTGAACTGAAACTTAAATCATAAACTTTCACATCTAATTACTTTATAACAAAACATCTCAACACATATGAACTCTTCCTCCATGTGTATCTCACTTACAGCTGAGTCTCTCCGCATGTCTGATAGCACAGACCCGGTAAAATAGAAACGCTCAGACAAAATTTAACAATCCTCAATATTTCATCAGTTGCAGGTCCTGGTCCGGATAGGATGGACCGCGGTCCACCTATTGGTGACCACTGGTGTAAACATTGACCATGTTAACTGGTGAATAATAAATCCAGATTATTAATCAAAAAGCCAAATAATTCAGGGATGACAGCTCATAAGTGATGGGAAACAAACAGCTCTTTATTAATTACTACTTATAACTTTTATAATTCAGCCAAATTTAATATTTTTTCCCCCTATGATTGGTTATGTGTGCACGTAAATCACATGAGTTATTTTTAAATTTAAATGAATACATTTTTTAGTAGTTTTTAGTTTATTGTTATTTAATCTTACTAAAGTTTCTGAACTGTTTAACAGTAATATGATAAAGTTAGTGACATCATCGTGAAGGAGGACACGGGGAGGACTCGTGAACTCTCACATTGACTAACATTTGTGTGTGTGTGTTCAGGACATCACGTGGCAGGACGAGCACTCTGCACCCTTCTCATGGGAAACCAGGGTAAGAACAACGCTCCGTTATAACAGCTAAAATGTTCATCAGCAGTTCTCACAGACCATTTGACCTGTTTATATCAGTTCATATCTATTAATATGTTAATCAGTTTTTCCCAAAGTCCAACATAAAGTCCTCAAATGTCTCAGATATCTTCAGTTTACTGTCACAGAGCCTAAAGAAACAGAAAATATTCACATTTAAAAAGCTGAATCAGAGAATTGTGACTTTATTCTTATCGGTTACCAGAAATATTGGCAATTAATCAATTAATCGTTGCAGTTCTGGTTCAAAACTCCAATCTTTTACATAAAATGTCAGTTAAATGGTGAAAAATCCATTCGGTCTTGTCACAGAGGATCAAAAGAAACCAGAAAATATTCACGTTGAAGAAGCTGAATCTGAGAATTTTGACTTTTTTAAGCAATTATCAGAAATATTGGCAACAAATTGAATTATCGTTGCAGTTCTGTCTCAAAATTCAAAGCTTTTCATCATTAAATCCTCACATTCAAGAATCAGAACATGTTTACTGGATAATGAATTATTAATGATGTCATCTGTATTGGAGGCATGCAGCTCTCTGATGTGTTATTAACGTTTCAGAGCCAGCTGGAGTTCAGCCTGACGTTGGTGGATCCGATCACATCGACGTCTCAGAGCGACTCGAAGCCGGCGAAGGTTCCTCACCAGGGTCAGCTGGGCAAAAACACTCCAGGAAATAAGGTACGAACATTTCATCTTTACGTTTCACTCTATAGATTAATGTAAAACTGTTTGGGGCGAGGAGCAGATATTCATTTATTAATCACACTGTTGGGAAATTTACATTATTACCAGGCAGGGTGTTCTGGTCCTCTGAAATGAGGCCAACCAGGAAGTAACTTAAAACTGCATTCTATCAAAAGGCCACCAGGGGGCGACCGTTTTGGTGTCAAAAGGACTTCCGTCTCTATACAAGTCAATGGAGAATTCACCAACTTCTCACTTGATTTCTAACCTCAGTAAACGTTTTCAAAATGTGTTTATGGTCTCAATCGCTAGTTTAAAGCCTTCTTCAATGCAGTATGATGTTCATTTGGGACATTTTGGCCTCCCTGATTTTATATGTGACGATAAAGCAGGGTATGCATTAGGGCGTGGCTACGTGGTGATTGACAGGTTGATTGGTTCACAGGTTCAGGAGGGCGCCTCATGCTCCTCCTGATGCCCATATAAGTAGAATCCCTGTTTTTATTTTACCCAGCATGCACCTGACATTTTCAAGATGGCGCTGCTCAGATCCGATACTATTGTCCTCCGAGCAGCAGTCCACAAACCAATGGGTGACGTCACGGATGTTACGTCCATTTTATATACAGTCTATGTTTATTACAGCAGCAAAAACAGAGAGCATCAATAAAAACAATAAAGAACAATAAATAATAAGCTAGAACACAAGTAATAAAATACAATAGTAGTAAAATAATGAGTTTGATATGTATTCAGGTATACAACTACTTTCAGTTCAACTGTGCAATAAACATATTTATTTATGTATTTTCACTTTAAATTCGGGATCAATATCAAACTTATACATAATGTTACATTTTAACTATATTTTTAATACTGTTGTTTTTATTGCTTGTGTATGTTTATTCTTTTTATTGATGCTCTTTATGTTTTAATGTCCACTTTGCTGCTGTAACGCTGTAAATGATCTGATCTCATAAGTTTATACAGAACAGATTTAAAGGGAACAATAAATACAGTGAAAGTAATGAAACTCTGATATTTACACACATTAATGAAGTTTAATAACATTAACAAAGTATAAATGGGTTGTTTTTACAGTGTTTGTAGCGTAATACTAACAGCTGATTAAATCATGTTCATCTGGAAAAACTCTTTAAATAACTTCCACTGCAGCTGTAATCATATTTAATTCAGTGTTTCTATAAATGAACTGAAACATGCAGTTAAGTGTGTGTGTCTCTGTGTGTCTCTGTGTGTGTGTGTGTGTGTGTGTGTGTGTCTGTGTGTGTCTCTGTGTGTCTGTGTGTGTCTGCGTGTGTGTGTGTGTGTCTCTGTGTGTGTGTGTCTCTGTGTGTCTCTGTGTGTCTGTGTGTGTCTGCGTGTGTGTGTGTGTGTCTCTGTGTGTGTCTCTGTGTGTGTGTGTGTCTCTGTGTGTGTCTGTGTGTGTGTGTGTCTCTGTGTGTCTGTGTGTGTCTGCGTGTGTGTGTGTGTGTCTGTGTGTGTGTGTGTCTCTGTGTGTCTGTGTGTGTCTGCGTGTGTGTGTGTGTGTCTCTGTGTGTCTCTGTGTGTGTCTGTGTGTGTGTGTGTGTCTCTGTGTGTCTCTGTGTGTGTCTGCGTGTGTGTGTGTGTGTGTGTGTAGGTGTGTGTGAGCGAGAGCCGCAGGACGGAGGAGGAGTCGTCCTTCTGGAAGATCAGCGCTGAGCGATCCAGACTGGAAGGAGAACAGAACGACTTCACGTCTCTGACTCCGAGTCAGATCAAGTCTCTGGAGAAAGGAGAGAAGTCTCTGCCGTCTTACCTGAGACAGGTCTGTTTGAAATGAGACACACACACAGACAGACAGACAGACAGACAGACAGACAGACACACACACAGACACACACACAGACAGACAGACGTTCCTGTAGCCTAACAGAGCCTGTTGAATAACTTGATATAGAAAACAAACCTTTTAGTGTAATGATGCATCATGTGACTCAGAAACAGTCTCTGATTGCATAATTGTGTTGTACAGTAAAATAAATCCATCGTCCCCTTATGAGGACATTATTTATTTCAGAAACTACTTCCTGTTCAAAGACTATGCTCAACAGGTGCTACTACTCTAAATATCTAGGAGACATTTAAAGTGCCAAATAAAAGCTTGGGTCTTAAAAAGTCTTAAATTTAACTTCAAACCTGCAGAACCCCTGTAGATAAATAAATCTCTCATCATCTGTTGCCTAGGAGACCTCGGTTCCCTCCAAGGATCCGGAGCCAGCAGACCTGCATCCTCCGGCTTCCAGCAGGTCCGCCAAGCAGCGAGCACCCAAACCTCCGGCCCCTCAGCCCCCCCTCCCCCCCACCGTCCCCCTCTCCGTCCCCGTCCCCGTGCCGGTCGCCGTCAGCGCCACGCCGGCCTCCATCTCCATCTCCCCGAGCCCGGCGCCGCCCGTCAGCGTGTCGTCGTCGGTGGCCGGCTGGGAGCGCTCTCAGAGCACGCTGCCCTCCGTCAGCAACACGCACGACGAGATGTTCTCCTCCAGCATGATGAGCAAGACCCCCAACCTGCCGGCCAGCGCGGAGAAGAAGCAGGAGAAGAAGAAGGAGAAGCAGCAGCAGCAAGAGAAGAAGAAGCAGCAGCAGCAGCAGGAGGAGGAGTCACCCAACAGCCCCACCTTCTCCCAGGTGAGCATCACACCTGTTAACCCTTTAAATACTGTTCATATTCTATCATCACAGTTTGTTCTCCTCATAAAAAGTGTTTCTACCAAATGTTGAAGCACAGATGTGTTTAGAAATCATCAATAGTGGATCTGACTGATCAATAAATGTGATTAAACCTCATGTTGGCCTCGAGTCAAGGAATAAGGGAAGGAAGGAAGGAAGGGAAGGATGGAAGGAAAGGAGGGAGGGAGGAAGGAAGGAGGGGGAGGAAAGATGGAAGGAAATGAGGGAGGAAGGAAGGGAGGGAGGAAGGACGGACGAAAGAAGGGAGGGAGGAAGGAAGGAGGGAGGGAGAAAGGACAAGAGGAAGGAAAGAAGGACAGAGGAAGGAAAGACGGAAGGAGGAAGGAAAGGAGGGAGGGACGGAGGAAAGAAGGAAGGAGGGAGGAAGGAAGGACAGGAAAGAAGGAAGGAAAGAAGGATGGAAGGAAAGGAGGAAAGAAGGGAGGAAGGAGGAAAGAAGGAAGGTAGGAGGGAGGGAGAAAGGAAAAGAGGAAGGAAAGAAGGACAGAGGAAAGAATAAAGGAGGGAGGGAAGGGGAAGGAAGGAAGGGTTAGGAGACTGACTCCAACTAGTGAAATAAATCTTGTGGTCATGACATCATCACACAATATCATGTCCTATTTTACCTCAGACATGAAAATATAACAACAATAATGATGGAAATGTCTCTTTTTGGTAGTTTTGAGTCTCTTTAAAAACATCTAGTTACCGTAGTAACGTAGAGATGGAGAGACTAGTCATGTTTTCATCTCTTTTTGGTGCTTAAATGTTATTTTATATGTAAAGGTAAAATGAGCAGAACATTATGGAACTGTGTTCAGTGTTTTTAATAACATTTCTTCTTCTTCTTCTTCTTCTCTCAGTTCAACACAAGCAGCAACATCCTGAAGACTGGATTCGACTTCTTAGACAACTGGTAACCACGGAGACCGGTCGCTGCTCTGAACGAACCATCACCATCATCATCATCTTCATCATCATCACTCTGAAGAAGGACCGCACTCAACATGTCTGTAATCATCCTCAGTGGCTTGTTAAGGCACCGCCCCCCCCCCCCTTTAGAAGAGTGATTAAGGTTCAATCTTTATAGGTTTTATAGTTTTATTGCCAAATATCCCAAAAATCCCCCCAACTGTGCATCCACACTGCTGCAGCTGATCTTTCACTTCATCACATTGTCTCTGCTGCAGCTGATAAACATTAAATATAACAATAAGTTTATAATGCAGCCAAAAGTAATTAAAATGTTTATTATCCAGCTGTTAAAATAATTATTCTTGTTGTTTTTGCAACTAAAACTGCAAAAAAAGTGACGTTACTTTTCTTTTTTTATCAGTTAAACAGCTTCAGATGTAGAAAATAAATAAGATATAAATTAAAAAAGGTTAATTAAGACGTAAAAGTGCAAAAAGAAGCAAGTTTAATCTCATTTAATGCAGATGTGAGACGACTGGGCTCATTTCTCTCTGCTCTCACTGCTTCTAATGTTCAGTTAAAAACACTACAGATCAACTCCAGCTGCTTTTAAATCATAATAATAATAATAATAATAATAATAATAATAATAATAGGGTTTTAAATCTTTTTATGCTGTTAACGCTTTCAAGTAATGGGAACATTTGATTGGCTGTTACAGTCAAACTCTGCAGTGTGTTTGCACAGGAACTGCTGCCTTCATGTTTAACACTAAACCAGTCAGCATGAAAACACTTTTATCACTTTCTTCTCTTTTTTTTTGTTGCTTTTCTTTCATGTGATTTTATTTATACCTGCTTCTATATTTCCTATAAAAACCCTTTTTAGAGTTAAAGTAGTGCTCAGTGCTGCAGCTTTGCCTCATTCATTAAAGACCAGATCTGAGAGTCTGACTCATGTGGAAACTCCCGGCGTTACCATGGGAACCAGTTACAGCTTCAGCTCCTCGCCAACACCTCACTCCTCCCTTAAAAAAAAAAAAAAAAAAAACACAGCGTGACCTTTGACCTGCACGAAGCAGCGCTGAGCAGGAAGCTAGTGTCGTGTATTTGTACCACTTGTGTCATAGATCTAAACCAGAACCCAGTTTACAGGACTTAGAGTTACTATTTTACTGAATTTTATATTTATCCAGCTGATTGTATCTTTATGCTACAAACATGTATATTGCACTCATGCATTTTTGAGATCACAGATCAGAAGGAAATAAATAAATAATGAAAGTCGATGCTGCTTCTTTGTGTGTTTTTTAATTATTTGTGTGAAAAAGGAAAAAAAAGAAAAGAAGGTTTTTTGGGCATAAACTCCGTCTGTTTGCAGCTTTTTCCATTTTGCTTTTGTTCTCCATCACACCCATGAAGCTTAGTTTCCAACCTTATAAAAGAAAAGACCAATACAGTCAGCGAGGAAGAGGAAGATGATGAAGAAGAGGAGGAAGAGTGTGTTCTGGCTACATGAAACATCAGTGAGTGGATTGTTTTTATCTTATGAAGTAAAGCAGATTTTTCTCTGTGGTTGAAACTCTTTAACGTCACTGCTGCTGCACCCAGAAGTGTTTGTCTGCTTGTTTGCATTCCTGGTGACCCTCTCCCCCCCCCCCCCCCCCCTCTACAGCTGGTGTTTCTACCAGACCCAGAATGCCATGAAGGGGAGGAGGAGGAGGAGGAGGAAGGGGGGTTCCAGGGAAACTTCATGTTGTTCATCTCAAAGTTAAACAACATGTTCAGTTCATCAGAAACAGCTGTTATTATTATTAAAGAAGCAACAGTGTTACTGATGGATGGAGATACAGCTAGAGGGTTATAGATATAAACATGGAGCGGTAGATACATGGGTCAATGATGTATAAGGATTTACAACAACTCAATGTTAGAATAATAAAACCAGCATATCTAATGCAGTAGTTCAAACATTCAGAGTGTTGTGTTCCTGAACATTCATATTATAATGTGAAAGTGATTTTAGTGGGTTTAAAAGATTAATTTTTCTAGAAAGAAGTCATGTGGTGCGACCATGATTCATCTAGAAATGTCTCAAAAATGTTAGAAAAATGTAAATACTTTGTTTCCAAACACTTTATATTACTGAAAACTAAACAAAAAAAGATGTGAAGCGTGTTAAGTAAATTAATTTATTTCAAGATGAATCATGGTCGCACCACATGACTGTTTTTCAGGCCAATTAATCTTTTAAACCCACTAAAATCACTTTCACATTATAATATGAATGTTCAGGTACACAACACTCTGAATGTTTAACTACTGCATTAGATATGCTGGTTTTATTATTCTAACATTGAGTTGCTGTAACTCCTTATACGTCATTGACCCATGTAGTGATAGAATGATTATAACTAACTGAGTTTAAGCTGCTCTGATGAAATATTTCATGTAGCAGAAAATCAACAAGCAGCTTAAATATATAATAAATCAGTGTCTTACAGTTACTGTATGTTTGTTTATCATGAACTGAGGAGCCTCTGTCCCTAAAGCACCTCTTCTTCCTCCTCCCTGCAGCAGCACCTCCTCCTCCTCTTCCTCTTCTTCCTCCTCCCTGCAGCAGCACCTCCTCCTCCTCTTCCTCTTCTTCCTCCTCCCTGCAGCAGCACCTCCTCCTCCTCTTCCTCTTCTTCCTCCTCCCTGCAGCAGCACCTCCTCCTCCTCTTCCTCTTCTTCCTCCTCCCTGCAGCAGCACCTCCTCCTCCTCTTCCTCTTCTTCCTCCTCCCTGCAGCAGCACCTCCTCCTCCTCTTCCTCTTCTTCCTCCTGCACCTTCTCCTCCTCCTCTACCTCATGCACCTCCTCTCTCCTTCCTTGACTTGAGGACAACAGGAGGGTTAATATCACATGAGCTAAATATTGTAACATTTCTGAGAGTGAAACACAAGCTTTGATATTTCTGACTTCACTGATGATTTATTCCTCTCAGCTCCGGTTTCAAAAACAACAGGAACTGCTGAGGTCAGAACAAGGATAAAACACTTTTATTTTCAGGGGTCACGGTTTCTTTTTCCAGACGTCTGTTTGAATCTAAACTGTCGTCTGGAAAGAAAAGAAAAGAAGAGAAAAGCGTTGTGGTGGAACAGCTGCGTCTGAAACCCTGCAGCCAGACGCTCAGTCAGGCCCAGAGCTCGGCCTCGGTCGCTTCCCTGGAAACTCTGCTGCTGGATTCTTGTGGCATTTTAACTGGCATGCCTCCTGTTACAGCCACACACACACACACACACACACACACACACACACACACACACACACACACACAGGCTTTTACATAAGGTCTGTCTCGTTCCTTTTTATGTCATCATTTCCTCCGAACAGATTCACAAGCACAGAGTTCTCAGACCACTGATTCATTTCATTACGTGTGTGTGTGTGTGTGTGTGTGTGTGTGTGTGTGTGTGTGTGTGTGTGTGTGTGTGTGTGTGTGTGTGTGTGTGTGTGTGTGTGTGTGTGTGTGTTTGTGCTGTAGGCTACTTTCAGGGACAAATTTCAGACTTAAGACCAGTTGATTGGGGACAAAAGTCGTAATCCCAGTTGGTAAAAAGCCAATGTTTGGGTCAGTGGTTAAGGTTAGGGTTAGATTACATCACCAGGAAATGAATGTAAGTCTATGTAATGTCCCCAAAAGTCACCTAGGACAACGTGTGTGTGTGTGTGTGTGTGTGTGTGTGTGTGTGTGTGTGTGTGTGTGTGTGTGTGTGTGTGTGTGAGTGTGTGTGTGTGTGTGTGTGTGTGTGTGTGTGTGTGTGTGTGTGTGTGTATGAGGGACTTAATGACTCCAGCATGAGTACAGGTATGTAGTGAGCTTTTATTTGGAGCAGAAATGTAATATTCATATATATATAAATATAGATATATAACTAAATAAAAAAGACTGTATGAGATGTTTTAAAGGCTGGAAAAAGCTATTAAGTTCATCTTGAGTTGGGAACGTTTTGCCAAAAAATGAAACATCATCACTACGAGCATCAATGTGATTCAGGTTAGGAGAATAAGATGCATAATAATACTAATTTAATCATATTTAAATGTCTTTTTATTTGCTTTTATATTCTGTCTTGATCAGGCGGGGAGCTCTGGTCCTCTGAAATGAGGCCAACGCAGAAGTAACTTAAAACTGCATTCTATCAAAAGGCCACCAGGGGGCGACCGTTTTGGTGTCAAAAGGACTTCCGTCTCTATACAAGTCAATGGAGAATTCACCAATTTCTCACTTGATTTCTAACCTCAGTAAACGTTTTCAAAATGTGTTTATGGTCTCAATCGCTAGTTTAAAGCCTTCTTCAATGCAGTATGATGTTCATTTGGGACATTTTGGCCTCCCTGATTTTATATGTGACGATAAAGCAGGGTATGCATTAGGGCGTGGCTACGTGGTGATTGACAGGTTGATTGGTTCACAGGTTCAGGAGGGCGCCTCATGCTCCTCCTGATGCCCATATAAGTAGAATCCCTGTTTTTATTTTACCCAGCATGCACCTGACATTTTCAAGATGGCGCTGCTCAGATCTGATACTATTGGCCTCCGAGCAGCAGTCCACAAACCAATGGGGGACGTCACGGATGTTACGTCCATTTCTTATCTACAGTCTATGGTCTTGATGCATTTGATGTTTTATGTGAAGCACTTTGAATTGTCTTGTTGTATAAATGAGCTATACATATACATTTGCATTGACAGCAGCAGTCCCACCTGTATATATATAGATCTACAGCATAAATAAAAGGCATTTCTTCTACGTCTTATGCAAAAAACCTTCATAACATTGCACCCCAAAGCTTAAAAAAAGGCTGATTTATTTGAGTTTACATTATGGAGATGTGAGGTTTCAACTGGACAGAGACCTGCAGGAAACGGGAGGTGGGAGTAAAAACAAAGAGCTTTCCTGTTGTTTGTGCTGGCAGACGGAGGAGGGACACCACGGAAAAGACAGAGATGTAACACTCAAGATTTAAGCTTCTTTCTTTCTCTCTTTGCTCACCGGCTCTCCTTCACATTTCTAACAGGAATCTGCTGCTGCTGATTTACTGAGACCCTGCAGTACCTCAGGAGGGAGGGAAGGCCAGAGGAGGAGAGTACACAAGTCAGACAGTGGACAGAGAGGGAGGGAGAGAGAGAGAGAGAGAGAGAGAGAGAGAGAGAGAGAGAGAGAGAGAGAGAGAGAGAGAGAGAGAGAGAGAGAGAGAGAGAGAGAGAGAGAGAGAGTCAGAGGTCTGTTACTGCTGAGGGGAAACCAGAGTTTGGGAAGCAGAAAATGGGACCAGCCGCCACCTCGCTCGCTGTGCTGTGTTTGTGCTGTGTGTGTGTGTGTGTTCCTACAGGGACGGCCGACGCTGCTCCAGCTCAGGTAAACACCGACTCTAACTCTAAACTCTTCTCTCTACTCTGCTTCTTTACCTACATCACATTTTACATTAGAGACGTTCTGTTCCTACTTTTTTTACTCAACTGTAATCAATCATGGCTGTTAGTTTGGGTAACACACTGAACCCATTCACTGAGTGTGTGTGTGTGTCTGTGTGTGTGTGTGTGTGTGTGTGTGTGTGTGTGTGTGTGTGTGTGTGTGTGTGTGTGTGTGTGTGTGTGTGTGTGTGTGTGTGTGGGTAGCAGGTAAGGACATAAATCTGTCATATATGGAAAACTAACACACAGCGAGGCTTGTAATGAGGTGCTGATCTCTAGAAAGAGATTTTAGAGTCCAACTCTCTGCCTCCTCATGCTTTCCTCTTTATTTAATGTTTCAGCTCTCAGACCTTCTTCTTAACCCTCACACTAAGACTTCACCCTAAATATTAATGATTCAGATTAATGGGATTTGCTTTTGTCAGAATCCCAACATGTGACTGATATGTTTATGTTGGAAAAAGTGTCTCTGCCTCCACATGCTGTTCTCTTTAATTTAATGATGATTTATTGTCTCAGACCTTCTTCAGGATCAATATTAACATCATTAGGACTCAGGCAGTGGTTGTTATGTCGGCCACACCCTGCTAACACATCTGATGCTGATTAGACATCATGTTCCACCTTTAGGCTGAGAAAACAACAATCAACAGACCGTCAGCCAATCAAAACTCTTCAATCAAAGTGACAGGAACCATTATGTCTCATACCACCAACAGAGATTTATATTTACATTAACGTTTTTTGGTGGATCCAACTATTTATTTATTTATATAGCAGCAAATCACAAGTGAAGTCATCTCAAGTCCCTTTGCACACAGCGCAGGTCTAGACTGAACTCTTTAATGTGATTTACAGAGACTCAACATTCCTCCACAAGCAGCACTCAGCGACGGCAGCTAGAAAAATGACAGACTTACCTCATGTTAGATAAAAGAGCTGAGACCACCTACACTCATATTTACCTCCTTTTCACTCACTACCAGCCTGCTTCAGTACCTCCTGCTGTGGTTGCTGTAATTAGTGTAATTAGTGCCACGGGTGCTAAGCTCCGAGGCTCTCCCTCTACAGCAGTAAATCTGTAGAAGGAGTCTATTAATCTTGCTCATACTTATTATTATTCTTCCGCCAAATTTCTGCGCGTAACTCCTCCCACAGCTTTCAGAAAACCCAAACAATATATATATCAAAACGTGCGGCTCGATCGGGAAAGGGGTGCTATTATTTGGGATGTTCAAATTCCAATTTTCCCAAAGTTATTCCCAAAAAAACGGGAAAATTCTCCATTGAAAATGAATGGGAATTTTTTTTTTAAACCACAAAATGTCACCTTTTTTCTGAGTCACCTAGCTCTCTCATACCTGCACGTAGAAATGTGATTCAGACTTTAAAACGGAGGAAAACTTGTGCTCTCTCCAAAACACCAAACTGTTTTTACATAACATGTAAACTTTTCAAACTATGAGCAGTCAAACGAGGAGTGGAAATCACTTTTTCTTCAAAGTTAGAGTGGAAGCGTCAGTTAGCTTGAGTGTGAGAAGCAGTAAAAAATCAACTTTATATTTATTTTTAACTCGAGCTCACGGCCAAACCGTGAAAAGGAGACAAATAATTGTTGGTCAAAATGTAAACATAGGTGTTGGGATTCATAAAATGTGACATTGATAGGCGGGGTCTGCACAACATTTAAACGGGGGGGCCGAGACCGGCGGTAATACCTGTCTCGCTCCCCATTGACCCTAATGTAATCGTCTTTTTTTCAAAAGAATCTCACTCTGTCTTCGCACTGAGCTTACGCGCTCATTTTAAGGAATATCTGAATAAAATAAACACTGTCAGAATCTGTCGGCTTCTGTGTCTCTCACGGTGTTTACGGTTTTTGGACAGGAGTTACGGTTTTCTCACAGTTTGCAATTGTTCGGAACCTTGTCAGAAGCCAAATTCTGGGGCATTTTGAGAATTTTTCCAAGCAGATTCTCAAATCGCCGTAGCAACCGTAAAGCCTTTGCTGACCATGGCAACCTGATGCTGGGCAGAAACTGACCTACTTTTTTGTGATTGGCTAATTCCTGTCTGTCTGTTTTGCCAGTTAACCGAGATAGCTCTCAGCAATAGCATCCATGTTTAGGGTAAAGGTGACTTTGATTGACAGGTGACACTCTGTAGGGGGCGGGGCTTCAGCGAACTTGGCGGGAACGACCACAGAGGTGGTGACTTTGATTGACAGGTGACACTCGTTAGGGGGCGGGGCTTCAGCGAACTCAGCGGGAACACCCACAGTGTTTGAGACAGAGGCTGATTTTTACACAACTTTGAAGCCTAATTTCACATATTTAGTGATTTTTTTAAAAAATCATTCACATTTGGCAGGGTGGTTAACAACACACTTTTCTGTGGTATGTCAAAGGAGTTATTTCATGTCACATTAAGTCATTTATCGTATTACTTGTTCTTGTGGAAAGTTGTTTAAATGTAAAACATTATTAGATACAAAAACATGAATTATCCATTCACTGCACATTTTATTGACTTTAATCATCATATTTCCTCTCTAAGATATAATGTTACTGACAAGATAACGTTGTTTATAGTGTTCAAAACTGTAATGTATATGGGTATATTGTTTTCTCAGCCTAAAGGTGAAACATGATGTCTAATCAGCATCAGATGTGTTAGCAGGCCGACATAACAACCACTGCCTGAGTCCTAATGATGTTAATATTGATCCTGACGAAGGTCTGAGACAATAAATCATCATTAAATTAAAGAGAAAAGCATGTGGAGGCAGAGACACTTTTTCCAACATAAACATATCAGTCACATGTTTTCTGACAGAAAGCAAATCCCATTAATCTGAATCATTCATTTTTAGGGTGAAGTCTTGGTGCGAGGTTGACGTTAGGATTGAAATGAATATAATAATAAATGTAATGTCCTCTGAAGTGATGTAAATGTGACTGTGTGTGTAGGAGGGACTTGCTCACTGTAAGTCTGGAAATAATGATGAAACATCCAGAGCAGCTTTTTCTCTCCAGGTTGAACATTTGTGTGAGATGTTAGACATAAAACAGCCGAGTTAAGATGGTTTAGATTAATGATGTGAGGTTTAGTCTACCCGTCATGAGGAGTTGTTCTCAGTCAAGCCTGATAAAACAACCCTGATGCAGTCATAGTGATGTCATCGTGTGGTTATCTTGAGGCTGAAGTACCACAGACCGCTGCAGGATGCTCCAACTGACTCACATTCAACTTCTCCCTGTCATTATGTTCTCAGTGTGCAACTTCAAGCCCTCTAATCAGAGCGCTGGTGGTCAGTTTAAAACCATTGCTCTGTTAATAAGACTTTAAAGACTTTAAGACATGTATTAAATTAAAGAGTACAGGCTAAACCTGCTCTATGTGTAAAGCGCCTTGACTTTTGTTGTGATCTGGTTCTATAAAAGTAGAGATTGATTGATAGAGTAGCTTTGATTCCTGCTGTGTGGTCATTGGTTGACAGTTGGCAATGTTACTTGATAATGATAACTGCCCTGTTAGCATCATTTAACTTAACCCTCCTGTTGTCCTCGAGTCAAGGAAGGGAGGGAGGAAGAAGGAAGGAAAGGAGGAAGGAAGGGAGGAAGGAAGGAAGGAAGGAAGGAAGGAAGGAAGGAAGGAAGGAAGGAAGGAAGGGAGGAAGAAGGAAGGAAAGGAGGGAAGGAAAGAAGGAGAGAGGGAGGAAGGGAGAAAGGAAAAGAGGAAGGACGGACGGAGGAAAAGAGAAAGGAAGTAAGGAGAGAAGGAAGGGATGAAGGAAGGATGGAAAGAAAAGGAGTAAGGAAGGGGGCAAGAAAAGAGGAAGGAAGTATGGAGAGAAGGAAGGGGTGAAGGAAAGGAGGAAGGAAGGAAGGAAGGAAGGAAGGAAGGAAGGAGGGAAGTGAGGAAAGAAGGAAGGACGGGAAGAACAAAGAAAAAATTAAAGAAAGAGAAAGGAAGGAAGGAAGGAACAGTCAAAACAGACGGGTCAATTTGACCCGGGAGAACGACAGGAGGGTTAAGTAGCTGAACTGATTCGAGGTAGCTGTCCGTGTTTCCAGAGCGTGAACAGAAACACCTCTCACTGCTTATCTGTAAAGCTCTTGGCTCCAAATGGAAAAGATGGCGCAAACCAGAAGCTGCAACTCTGGGCTTCAAACCGACTCCAATGAACCCAACGAGTGACATCACACCTCACTACGTCCATCTTTATATACAGTCTGTAGGATGCAGACGGCACATTAACACAGTCTATGTTACTAAATGTGGGTATTTACCAGGCAGGTGGCTGCTCAGAGATGCATGCCTCAGTAAACCCAGATGGTCGTCCACTTAGAGACCAGTTCTGTTTGAGATTTCTTCCCGTTAAAGGCAGTTTTTTCCTTGCTGCTGTCACAAAGTGCTGCTCATGTGGGAATCGTGGGTCTCTATAAATTAAATTAAAGAGTTCAGTCTAGACCTGCTCTATGTGTAAACTTAACTTCTGTGATTTGTTGTTATATAAATGAAGACAGATTGATTGATTGATTGATGATGGGAACTGTAGGTTTAAGTGTTGTTAGGTTTGACCATAGACTGTATATAAAATGGACGTAACATCCGTGACGTCACCCATTGGTTTGTGGACTGCTGCTTGGAAGCAAATAGTATCGGATCTGAGCAGCGCCATCTTCTTTGGGCATCAGGAGGAGCATGAGGCGCCCTCCTGAACCTGTGAACCAATCAACCTGTCAATCACCACGTAGCCACGCCCTAATGCATACCCTGCTTTATCGTCACATATAAAATCAGGGAGGCCAAAATGTCCCAAATGAACATCATACTGCATTGAAGAAGGCTTTAAACTAGCGATTGAGACCATAAACACATTTTGAAAACGTTTACTGAGGTTAGAAATCAAGTGAGAAGTTGGTGAATTCTCCATTGACTTGTATAGAGACGGAAGTCCTTTTGACACCAAAACGGTCGCCCCCTGGTGGCCTTTTGATAGAATGCAGTTTTAAGTTACTTCCGCGTTGGCCTCATTTCAGAGGACTGGAACTCTCCGCCTGGTAGACACTTACTAAGGACCTTTACCTTTGACTTTTTCCATCCTTTTTTTTTTGTTAAATCTGCCTCTTGCATGAAGCCACAATTTTGTGGAATAACCCTTTAAATGTGACTGATTCTGTATCTGATAAATGTTTAAATGTTGTGTTTTATGTGTGTCAGGACCTTCAGTCAGAGGTGAAGAAGGCGAGAGGAGATGTTCCCGACATACATCCAGAGCCCGAACCAGAGCCGACCAACCCAGTGTCAGACTTTGAGAACTCATACAACTACGTCTGTGCGTCTTTATACTACAATCCTTTCATAGAGAATCTGCCTCCATCATCAGTCTAACCTTACTACTATTTCTATATTTTAAAGTAGAATAGTAATATAGAATCTCTTATGTTCTCTTTCTTGTGTTTGTCTTCTCTCATACTGTGTTACATCCTGTCATATTCTGCCTGACAGTGTCCAGACTAGCAGGGATGGACCAGGCCATCCATAAGCTGAATGTGGGTCACTACACCCTGGATGTTAAAGTGAGCCAGTTGGTGGACCGTCTATCCAGGCTGGACTGTAAGACTCATTGTCTCATCATCACATACAGTATAAACACTGATAATCCTAACTCTGACCCTACAACTGTTTTTAAAATGTATAATTTCTAGCACTCCCTCTGAACCAGTCAGTATAATTTATTAACAACACAATTTCCACTAAATCCAGCATTGATTCAATTATAGTGATAAATAATAATTAGGGATGTCCGATATTTACTTAAAAATGTAATATCGGGAAGTATCGGTATCTGGTTTTTATAACCGATATTTGTTCTGTAGGCTTCAGCATTTCCGAGCCTGCATGAACGCAGCATGAGACGTTTACCAGCGCTTGATGACGTATCACAACAACAACACGCTAAACTCGTGGGTCTCTAACCGTGGCTAACCGTGGCTAACCGTAGCTAACCGTGGCTAACAAGTTCATAGCGTCCACCGCCATGTACACGAACACACAAACAAGAAACAAGGTTTACGTCCTTGTTGTCGTTTTCTCTGTTATGCTTTCGGCGAGTCGCCTCTGTGACGTCACCGTCAGAGTCCGGTGGGTCCTATCTGGGTCCTATCTGGGTCCTATCTGGATCCTATCTGGGTCCTATCTGGGTCCTACTCTGCTGGAGACACAGCTGAGAGGAGCGAGTGAGAGGACGTTCCTGTAAAAGGTCCCGCCTCCAGAAACGGGGCTTATGTCTGTGGTTTAGAACTATTTCCAAGTGTTCCCTACGGATAGTAAATGACTGCAAAGCAGCATAATAAATATGGCAGTGATATATTGGCACTTTTTTCCATAACTTAAGTTGAAGTTGTTCTCTTATTTTGCACAGACAGTGTTTACATGTGGAAAGCCATGTTGCATTTATGTTTGCTTCCAGTGGGGCATCACAGTAAAATTAGGCATAATGTGTTAATTCAACAGTAGGAGATATGTCATGTTGTTACCTACAGTAACAGTTTTGGTGTAAAAAGCCCGCAAATATCGGTATCGGAAATTAAGAGTTGGGGAATATCGGAATATCGGATATCGGCAGAAAAGTCAATATCAAGCATCCCTAATAATAATGTAATAATAAAGTTCAGAAAGCAGCTTCATTTGCCGCTGAAGACATTCAGCTTTGAGTTCAAGGAAAAGTCATAAAAACAGCAGATGCCCTGTGATGTCTCTCATGTTTCTGTCGTTCCTCTTCATTAACCTGGCAGCTAAAGTCGGGGAGCTGGAGGACAACATCCGGGAGGTTCATCAGCACAGCAAAGATAACCGCAAAGAGATGGGACGACTGGAAGGTATCAAACTCAGTTATTTCCCTCAGATCTCCATTTTACACCACAGAGGTTTCAGAGGGTCGATAAGATAAATAACATTTTAACCTTCGTGTCGTCCTCCTGGGTCAAATCGACCCTGTCTGTTTTGACTGTTCCTTCTTTCCTCCCTTCCTTCTTTCCTTCCTTCCTTCCTCTCTCCTTTCCTCCCTTATTCCTTCCTCCTTTCCTTCCTTCCTCCCTCCCTCCCTCTTTTCTTTCCTTCTTCATCCCTTCCTCTCTCCTTTCCTTCCTTCTTCCTTCCTCCTTTCCTCCCCTCCTCCCTCCCTCTTTTCCTTCCTTCTTCATCCCTTCCTTCCTTCCTCTCTCCTTTCCTTCCTTCTTCCTTCCTCCTTTCCTTCCTCCCTCCCTCCCTCCCTCCCTCTTTTCCTTCCTTCTTCATCCCTTCCTTCCTTCCTCCCTACTTTCCTTCCTTCTTCCTTTCTTCCATCCTTCCTTCCTCGCTCTTTTCCTTCCTTCTTCCTTTCTTCCATCCTTCCTCCCTTCCTTCCTTCTTCCTCCCTTCCTTTTTTGACTCGAGGACTACAGGAGGGTTAAAGCAGACTACCAGTTAATGCTAGTGTTGCTGTGTGTCTGCTGGGTGTTCAACTCTAACAATAAAGCTTCT
This sequence comes from Scomber scombrus, assembly GCF_963691925.1. Classification (NCBI taxonomy): domain Eukaryota; kingdom Metazoa; phylum Chordata; class Actinopteri; order Scombriformes; family Scombridae; genus Scomber; species Scomber scombrus. The sequence continues at coordinate 1,351,091 of NC_084986.1, read as the reverse complement.
ACATGATTCTGATAAAGCATCCGTCTTGTTTTTATTGACTTCTCAGGTTGTCAGAAGGGGCGCAGGGTGGGATATAAATGTTACCTGGTCTACAACAACTACGAGGACTACGCCGGAGCGTCCAGGAAGTGCATGGAGCGCGGCGGGCGCATGGCGATGCCCCGCGACCGCAAAGAGCAGGAGGCGCTGGCCGACTACGTCAAAGCCTTCTTCCACCCGGGGAACTGGCCCGTCTGGCTGGGCGTCAACGACCTGCGATCCGAAGGCATGTATCTGTTCGAGGACGGGACGCGGGTCTCGTACTTCCAGTGGCGCAAGCACTTCCTGTCCAGCCAGCCGGACGGAGGGAGGCGGGAGAACTGTGTGGCGATGTCGTCGGATGATGGCGACTGGTGGGACCATTACTGCGATCGGACCATGAACTATCTGTGCGAGTTCGACGACAGGGAGGCACTTTAAAAAAACAAAACTCTCAACACTGTTTTAATACCTTAAACTTTGACCTCCAGATGTTGATCAGTAGAAGTAAAATCTGTTGTATTTTTAATAACTTATTTGGCTTTAAAGACAAATAACTAAAGAATAACTCGTTAATTCTCCTTTGACCTGACAGTGATGTCATCATGTACTGACCACTGACTGTATGTAAAGACGGACGATGTGTCTCAACTTCCTGCCGCCAAAATATCTCCTTTCTGGAAGAGGCCAACTTGCTTGTGTGAATCATAGACTGTATATAAGAAATAGACGTAACATCCGTGACGTGACCCATTGGTTTGTGGACTGCTGCTCGGAGGCCAATAGTATCGGATGACTTGTATAGAGACGGAAGTCCTTTAGACACCAAAACGGTCGCCCCCTGGTGGCCTTTTAATAGAATGCAGTTTTAAGTTACTTCCCCGTTGGCCTCATTTCAGAGGACCGGAACTCCTCGCCTGGTATGAAGTCATTTGGAGCCAGAGTATACTAACGGAGGATTGAGAGCGGCTGTCAATCATGATGTCACACCACTTTTTTATTTCGTCAAATAACTAAAACAAACTTATAAAAATGAGCAGTTGGATGAACATCAGTGTGACAAGAACAACCTAAAATGACAGAAATCATCTTTATTTGAGATTTACTTTGACTTTTTTTAAAAAATGGCTTAAGTCCAATTCGCTAACATGGAGGTGGCAGTACTGCAGCCAACCACCAGGGGGCAATTAAGATGTTTTTCCTGGCATAGCGTCCATCTTTATATACAGTCGGTGCTGACACATCCTGGAGTACACTTACATCACTGCAGGAAGGTGAAAGGTTTAAGAAGGTTCAGATTTTTAGGGTTTAAGTTCAGACATCAGACGTGACTAACCGTGATGTTGTTGTATTCAAAGTTTCCTTTCTACGTACTTTAATACAAATATCTGTTAGGATTTCATTTTCAGTTTGAACAGAATTGTTTACAGCATGATAAAAAAACATTTAAATAGAATTTTTAGGTTTTTATGATTTAAATATATATATTTTTAAATGCGCACAAATTATTATTCTGCTATTTATCTTGATTATGAAGATTAATCACGCAGCTGCAGTGATATGAATGTAAGACGGTCACGACACAATTCAAAATATTTGTTCTATATAAGTCTCCAAAAAAAAGGGGAAATGAAAGTCAGACTCAGCACACAGCGGACCTCTGGCAGATATAAATCAGTGTATTTGGGTTCAACAGGAATTAAGAAACTTCCCTTTTCAGATGAAATTGTTTTCAACACAGTCTGAGTGTGACTGACAGTTTGAGTCGCTTTAACTCCCCTTTAAATGAGTCAATGAAAAGAGTGAATGTAAATGTTTTTATTAAAGATTAATGTGGTTAACAGTCAAAAACAATGATTTATAACAGTGTTCTTTTTATCTTGGTGCTGATAATAAAATGATACTATTTGTGATATCTTACTTTGAGAAATATGCAAGTTTTCATTTAGCAAAAGATCCTAAATTCTGACATAGATGTATTTAGATGTTTTCTAAATACACACAAACACACAAGAACAATTAAAAAAAAAAAAAAGGCTAAATTAAGATTTAAATCAGGAACAATCTGATCAGATGTTCAGTCACATTTTTTGTTACGTCACATTCTTTGATCCAAAAGGCTTTAAAAGGTTCAATCGATATAAACCTACAATTAAAAATCCTTCTTATTTCATTTAAAAAACATCAAACATACAGCTCAGAAGCAATAAATGTTCCTTACTGTAAAATCCTTAACTACAGTAAAGTTTTTGCTACAAATGAATCTACTTTAATCCTCCTGTTGTCCTCGAGTCAAGGTAGGAAGGGAGGAAGAAGGAAGGAAAGGAGGGAGGAAGGAAGGAAGGGAGGAAGAGGGAAGGAAAGGAGGGAGGAAGGAAGGACGGAAGGAAGGAAGGAAAGAAGGAACAGTCAAAACAGACGGGGTCAATTTGACCCGGGAGGATGACACGAAGGTTAAAGCTTCAATCGATATAAACCTACAATCAAAAATCCTTCTTATTTAATTTGAAAACATCAAACATACAGCTCAGAAGCAATAAATGTTCCTTACTGTAAAACCCTTAACTACAGTAAAGTTTTAACTACAAATTAATCTGCTTTAAAAAAGAGAAATAAAAAATAGAGGAAGCAGCAGCAAAGATTTCTACCCTGAATTATCTCCATGAAGTCGGCAGTGTTGACATCATACTGTAAACAAATTAAACATGTTACTTCTCGCCGCCACCAGGGGGCAGCGACACAAACAGCTGCTTCCTGCACCTTTAAAACAAACCTTAACCCTCCTATTGTCCTCAAGTGGAGGAAGGAAGGGAGGATGGAAGGAAGGAAAGGAGGAAGGAAGGGAAGGAGGGAGGGAGGAGGGAAGGAAGGGAGGAAAGAAGGAAGGAGGGGCGGAGAAAGGGCAAGAGGAAGGGAGGAAGGAAGGAAAGATGGACAGAGGGAAGAAGGAAGGGCGGAAGGTAGGGGGGAGGAAAGAAAGAGAGAAGGAGGGAGGAAAGAAGGAAGGGAGGAAGGAAGGAAAGAAGGAAGGAAAGAAGGAGGGAGGAAGGAAGGAGGGAATGAAAGAAGGAGGGAGGGAGGAAGGAAGGAAGAACGGGGGATGGAGGAAAGAAAGGAGGAAGGGAGGGATGGGGGAAGGAAAGAAGGAAGGAGAAAGAAGGAACAGTCAAAACAGACGTCAGGAGGGTTAATAAATGGTAAACATTCAATATCTGGTTAAAACTTCATATAAAGGACATACAAATTTAATAAAGTTTAATTACTCTATGTTCCAGTCGTACTGCTTATAATAAAATGCTGCCGTTACATCGCCGACACGACAAAGACGAGCGGCCGTCTTCTCCCCACAGCTGTGCATCAGCCGCGCCTCTTCATGATGTCATGAGTGTGAGACGTGACGTCATTAACGTGAGTCAAAGAGCCGCTCTGCCTCTGTGGTGTCAGCGCTGTTAGGAAGAGGCCGATCTGACCTCTGACCTCTGACCCGGGCTCGGCCTCTACGCCTGCAGGATGTCCGACACCGCCGGCCGGTCCAGAGGGTTTTTACACGGATGAGAGAAGAGAACTTTCCCTCCTTCATCCAGCAAGAAGTTGCCTCCCATCTGAAAACAGTAAAACACACATTACAGCTGATTTATTTAATATTATTTCATATTTAACCCTCCTGTTGTCCTCAAGTCAAGGAAGGAAGGGAGGAAGAAGGAATGAAGGGAGGGAGCATGAAGGAAGGGAGGGAGCAGGAAGGAAGGATGGAAGGGAGAAAGAAGGAAGGAAGGGAGGGAGGGAGGGAGGAAGGATGGAAGGGAGGAAGAAGGAAGGAAGGGAGGGAGGAAGGATGGAAGGGAGGAAGAAGGAAGGGAGTAAGAAGGAAGGAAGGGAGGGAGGAAGGAAGGAAGGAAGGGAGGGAGCAGGAAGGAAGGATGGAAGGGAGTAAGAAGGAAGGAAGGGAGGGAGGGAGGGAGGAAGGATGGAAGGGAGTAAGAAGGAAGGAAGGGAGGGAGGAAGGAAGGAAGGGAGGGAGCAGGAAGGAAGGATGGAAGGGAGGAAGAAGGAAGGAAGGGAGGGAGGGAGAAAGGAAGGATGGAGGGAGGAAGAAGGAAAAAGGGAGGATGGAGGGAGGAAGGAAGGAAGGAGGGAAGGAAGGAAAGGAAGGGAGGGAGAAAGGAAAGAAGGACAGAGGAAAGAAGGAACAGTCAAAAGAGATGAGGTCAATTTGACCCGGGAGGACAACAGGAGGGTTAAAAGCCTCAGGTTTTATGTTTGGGAATAATTTGATGCTACTTTATCATCCAAACCTTGAGGCTTTGTGTTAATCTGTTGGACGTATGAGAGACCTGCATCCCTCAGCTGATATTAAGTTTACATGATTCAGATTCTTAAATAAATGGTGTGTTTAATCAACTGGACCATGTCATTTTCCAGATAGTGTAAACACAAAGTCGAGGAGGAAGAGATCCAGCAGCTCTCTAATCAATGATCTGATGACACATTCCTAAACTTGTTTCTTTGCCTTTTCATCACCTGTAGTATCAGGTCTGGTTGGTGCTAGGTTCTCTGTACCTGGTAGATGTCTTCCAGCAGGTGAGAGGGAATGTCGGGGAAATCTCTGTCCGCAGCTCCGTACTCTGAGTACTGCAGCAGGATGTTGAACCTCATCACCTTAGAGTAAGACGAGCCCAGACCGAAGCTCCTGTAGACCTGCGGAGGAGACGACAACCTGAGACTGAAGATTCATTTCCTGGCTTCAACGTGAAAGTTTGAGGAAAAACAAACATCCTGTCTGGACTCAGCTACATGAAAACTATTTGCTGGATGACCTGATTAATAATCGCCTCTGCTGCTGCTGGAAAATCCTCTGCTGTTGTTTCCATCTCACATCTGCTCAAATCTGCTGGGTGACTTTACAGGAGAAATGCTTTGGGAGGTTTTTTAGAGGCTCAGCTTACTTTTATGACTCGTCTTCAAACAGCTGTTAAATCCGCTGCTTCACAGACATTTCTGGTTTCCATAAATCAGTTTCCTCTTCAATAATTATGTTCCGCCCACCAGCGTTGAACATACGGTATATAAAAAACACTGAGTGCAGCCCTGATGTAATATCACTCAAATGTTCAATCATTCAAAATGATGACTGCGGTATTTCTGAGTGAACACTGAATAAGGGTCAATGATGGTTTTTATGTTTTATTTGGTTTAGTTTAAATTTAACCCTCCTGTTGTCCTCAAATTGACCCCATCTCTTTTGACTGTTCCTTCCTTCCTTCTTTCCTCCCTTCCTTACACCTTTCTTTCCTTCCTTCCTTCCTTACTCCTTTCCTTCCTTCCCTCCTTCCTTCCTTCCTTCCTTCCTTCCTTCCTCTCTCCCTCCTTACTCCTTTCCTTCCTTCCTTCCTTCCTTCCTCCCTCCCTCCTTCTTTATTCCTTTCCTTCCTTCCTTCCTCCCTCCCTCCCTCTTTACTCCTTTCCTTCCTTCCTTCCTTCCTTCCTTCCTTCCTTCCTTCCCCCCTGTATCCTTACTCCTTTCTTTCCTCCCTTCCTTCCTTTCTTCCTTACTCCTTTCCTTCCTTCCTTCCTCCCTTCCTTACACCTTTCTTTCCTTCCTTCCTTACTCCTTTCCTTCCTTCCTTCCTTCCTTCCTTCTTTTCTCCCTTCCTCCCTTCCTCCATTCCTTCCCTGACCAGAGGACAACAGGAGGGTTAAGGGGTTAAAATGATAAAATAAACGTATGAATAACTTGCTCACATTCTTTTTTTGTGGACCCAGCATCAAATTTCTGCTTTTAATCCATTTAGAGAGAATATATTAGAGGATTATGGTGAAAATGTCTAAGTGGTGTAACCATAAAAACTTTGTACCAAATAATTCAACTTGCTTAAAAACAGTAAATTGTCAATAAAACACCATATCAACTAGTTTGGCATGATCTTACATTATAACCTTATATTAAATAAAGGTAATGGAATACAATTGTTCTAAATATTACATTATTTAATATTTATCATTCTTTTGTGGTTACACCATTTGACATTTTCAGGAGCATTCAGTCTTACTTTTGGTTAAAAAAAATGGTGCAAATGTAAAAAATACATCATTTTAACAAACCTGATGAGCTGACATATTTCTGAATTGCTTATCTTGCCGACCCACATTTACAGACGCTGGGGAACTTAGATATCATACTTTGGCAGGCACTGGTCAAACTAAGGTAGGCTCCGTCCATATCCGGATCCGTATTTAACGTTGAGTATAAACGGACCTTTAGTCGCTACGGTGGAGATCTGTGTTTCAGTGACTGTTCACGCAGGAAGTCAAACTCTACAGACGACGTCCAAAAACAGAAAACACTTTGCTCACAGACCTGCCAGATTCACATTGAAAAGAAGCCGGATGAATGAGGTTGGCACATTCTTTGTTCGGATTAAACCAGAATTAATGAGTTTGGATCAGATGGCGTCCAACATGTTTGGATCTAACAGCGACTGCAGAGCGCCGACTGTGAAACCTCCTGTTAGATGAGTGCAGTGTTGGAGAAATGACATTTATAGATGTATGAAAACAGTCTCCAGAAAGGTCAGCAGTATTTTTTCAGTGGTTTTAACTTGTTGCTCATCCTGACCAGGCGGGGAGTTCCGGTCCTCTGCAATGAGGCCAACCAGGAAGTAACTTAAAGCTGCATTCTATCAAAAGGCCACCAGGGGGCGACTGTTTTGGTGTCAAAAGGACTTCCGTCTCTATACAAGTCAATGGAGAATTCACCAACTTCTCACTTGATTTCTAACCTCAGTAAACGTTTTCAAAATGTGTTTATGGTCTCAATCGCTAGTTTAAAGCCTTCTTCAATGCAGTATGATGTTCATTTGGGACATTTTGGCCTCCCTGATTTTATATGTGACGATAAAGCAGGGTATGCATTAGGGCGTGGCTACGTGGTGATTGACAGGTTGATTGGTTCACAGGTTCAGGAGGGCGCCTCATGCTCCTCCTGATGCCCATATAAGTAGAATCCCTGTTTTTATTTTTCCCAGCATGCACCAGAAATGTTCAAGATGGCGCTGCTCAGATCGATACTATTGGCCTCCGAGCAGCAGTCCACAAACCAATGGGTGACGTCACGGATGTTACGTCCATTTCTTATATACAGTCTATGATCCTGACCTTTCTCTGAGGATCCAGCAGCAGGTCGAAGGTACATCCGGTCTGCTCCAACCACAGCCGAGCCCCCGCCATGCCGCCGAAGGAAACCACCAAGACCTTCACTGACCGAGCCTCAAGCAGAGCCTGCAGACACACACAGAGAGAGAGAGAAAAGAAAAGTAACGTTTACAAGATTAAAACCTTCCTGTTTTACTTCTTAGACGTCTGTTAGAATCACTGAGCCACATTTTTGCTGCAACGCCAGGAAGTTATTTATTAAGTAAAGAGTGAAGACAGACAGACACTGTGGAAATATGTTGGAGCCTTCTGAAGCCAGACTGAAGAAAAGCCTCAGTAATTGTGACAGATGCCTCCGAAGAAGTGAAGTTAATAATAGTTCAAATTAGACTGTTGGCCTTTGAAGTAGAAGTGATGTTTATAATAGTTAATCATGACTGTGGGACTAAAACAATGGTTCATTGATTTCACACTGAGGACAAGAACAGCTTCTTATTTCTACTCAGTGATTATTGATGTCAGCTGCAGACTTCTTCTTTCCTTCTTCCCTCCTTCTTTCCAACCCTCCTTCTTCCTTCTTTCCTCCCTCCCTCCTTTCCTTCTTCCTCCCTTCCTTCCTCCCTCCTTTCCTTCTTCCCTCCTTCCTTCCTTCCTCCCTCCCTCCTTTCCTTCTTCCTCCCTCCTTTCCTTCCTTCTTCCCTCCTTCCTTCTTTCCTTCCTTCCTTCTTTCCCCCCTCTCTCCTTTCCTTCCTTCCTCCCTCCTTTCCTTCCTTCATTCATTCCTTCCCTCCTTCCTTCTTCCTCCCTCCCTTCCTTTCTTCCTTCCTTCCTTCCTTCCTCCCTCCCTTCCTTCCTTCCTTCCTTCCTTCCTTCCTTCCTCCCTCCCTCCTTTCCTTCCTTCTTCCTCCCTTCCTTCCTTGACTCGAGGACAACAAGAGGGTTAAAGGGCAAATTTGTCTCGGTGGGTTGGACACATTTATCTTTTACCAGATTAAACCACCAAACTGACACCTGGCTGCAAAACTGTTGTGCATGCCTCAGAGGAAGTTTGAAAGTGTCAAGTGAAGAATAATAATACTTCAAATTAGACTGTTGGCCTTTGAAGTGGAAGTGATGTTTATAATAGTTAATCATGACTGTGGCACTCAAACAATGGTTCATTGATTTCACACTGAGGACAAGAACAGCTCCCCCCCTGATTATTGATGTCAGCTGCAGACTTATTAATGTTGTTTTTTTAGTGTTGCAGGAAACAGCCAGTGATTCATGTCGAGGTCTAACAGTAAATAAAGAACAAGCATTGAGCCTGTTCATGTTATTATAAGTATGATAAAGAACAACGTGAGACTGTTTCATTCAATCATAGTTTAGTCGAAGAAATTGTGAACTGAGAACTGATGTTATAAATGTTATAACACACTATTCTCACTTATTGTAGCTCACCATGCACAGTGATCTGAACCTCCTGTGGATGGATCAAACTTGAGATAACTAACTTGGACATGATTCAGATTTAACCTTTGTGTCGTCCTCCCGGGTCAAATTGACCCCGTCTGTTTTGACTGTTCCTTCCTTCCTCCCTCCTTTCCTTCCTTCCTTCCTTCCGTCTGTCCTTCTTCCCTCCCTCCCTCCTTCTCTCTTTCTTTCCTTCCTCTCTTCCTTCTTTCCTCCCTCCTTCTCTCTTTCTTTCCTCCCCCTAGCTTCCTTCCTTCCTTCCTCCCTTCCTCTTTTCCTTCTTTCCTCCCTCCCTCCTTCTCTCGTTCTTTCCTCCTCCTTTCTTTCTTCCTTCCTTCCTCCCTCTTTTCCTTCCTTCCCTCCTCCCTTTCTTCCTTCCTTCCTCTTTTCCTTCCTTCTTCCTCCCTTCCTTCCTCCCTCCTTTCCTTCCTTCTTCCTCCCTTCCTCCCTCTTTTCCTTCTTTCTTCCTTTCTTCAATCCTTCCCTCCTCCCTCCCTTCCTTCCTTCCTCCCTCTTTTCCTTCCTTCTTCCTCCCTTTCTTCCTTCCTTCCTCCCTCTTTTCCTTCTTTCTTCCTTTATTCCATCCTTCCCTCTTCCCTCCCTTCCTTCCCTTCTTACTCCCTTCCTTCCTTGACTCGAGGACAACAGGAGGGTTAATAAACACTGAGATCCGGTTAAAGCAGAACTCACCTGATTGGCTCGCAGCTCGGCCACGTGGTCTCGTCACGGCAGTCATCCGAAATGTCTGATGAGGACCAGCAGCAGCTTCTGTCCCTGACCGAGGTACCGACCCAGAGTCACAGCGCTGTAACACACGGAACCAGAACCAGAACCAGAGCCAGAGCCAGAGCCAGAGCCAGAGCCAGAGCCAGAGCCAGTGCCAGAGCCAGAACCAGAGCCAGAGAAAGAGAAAGAGCCAGAGCCAGAGCCAGAGCCAGAGCCAGAGCCAGAACCAGAAGGACACAAAAACAACACATCAGTTAAATAGAAAGAAGGAAAAGAGGGAGGAAGAAGGGAAGAAGGAAGGAAGGAAGGAAGGAAGGGAGGAAAAAGGAAGGAGGGAAGGAATGAAGGAAGGAAGGAAGGGAGGAAGAAGGGAAAGGAATGAAGGAAGGAAGGAAGGAGGGAAGAAGGAAGGAAAAGAGGGAGGGAGGAAGGAAGGAAGGAAGGAAGGGAGGAAGAAGGAAGGAGGGAAGGAAGGAAGGAAAGGAGGGAGGAAGGAAAGAAGGGAGGAAGGAAGGAGGGAAGAAGGAAGGAAGGGAGGATATAATAATATATAATATAAATATAAAGTTATTTTAATATGAGAGTAATAAACTGACTCTCCGCTGCGTCCGTCAGTCAGCTCCGTCTCACAGCTCAGACTCTCTGCCGTCTTCTCTCCTGACAGCCGAACATCTGACTTCTGCAGACCTGAGTCCACGCTCTGCAGGAAGGAGTTCCACTCAGTCTGCACACACACACACACACACACACACACACACACACACACACACACGCACACACACACACTTTTAATTAGTCATTTTAACTTATTCTAACTAAATGTCAAATTAAATTTTTTATTTACTGTTTTATTGTATTTTTAGTTTTCTCTGTAAAGCCCTTTGAGCTTCATCACTGTATGAAAAATGCCATATAAATATAGTTTATTATTATAATTGTTATTAAGATAAAGTAAAAATGAACCAGCAGATGTAAAAACTGTTGAACATGTAGAACGAGTGCAGAGCTTCAACGTTTAGACTGTTTTTATCTCAGTGAGGCTGAAACAACAGATTATTATAATTAATCTGATGATTATTTTCTCAATTTATTGATCAGTTGTTTGGTCCATAAAGTCCAACATGACGTCTTCAAATGTCTCATTTTGTCTCAAAAATATTCCGTTTAAAGTCATAAGGGACTAAAAAACTAGAAAATATTCACATTTAAGAAGCTGAATCAGAAACAGGTTCAAACTGATTGTGTTCAATGTGAATCTAAGATATTTACTGAAGGGTTTCATTTATTCATAGTGCAGATAAACTGGATCCTACGGAAGAGTATTAGGGCCACTGAAAATTTTTTAAAAATTTAGGGAAGATTTTTTTTTTCATTTCTGAAAAAAAGTCAGAATTCAAAAACCTGAAAAAAATAATAATTAGGTTTTGGAAAAAAGTCTGAATTCTAAAAAATCTAAAAAATGTAGGGAGGATTTTTTTATTTTTCATTTCTGAAAAAAGTCGTTACTCTGACTTTAATCTCAGAATTCTGAGAAAAAAGTCAGAATTCCAAAACCTAGAAAAAAATAAAAAATAAAAAATTTAGGGAGGATTTTTTTTTCATTTCAGAATTCTGAGAAAAAAAATTTAGGTTTTGGAAAAAAATTGAATTCTGACTTTTTTCTCGGAATTCTATTTTTTCCTTCAGTGGGCCTGATACTCTTCCGTAGGATCCTGATCTCTTCTACACATCTCATCCTGTATGTATAATTATGACTCTATGACTCTGTACTGACCTCCAGCTGCAGCAGCTCGTCCACCTGCTCTCTCACCGCTGCATCACTGTAAACATGGTGCGAGACGTTAGTTCATTTATATTCATTAACTAATAAAACACAGAATATGTCACATTACTCAGGAAAGAAAAGAGATGCTGAGAACATCCAACACTGATCAGCTGCTACCAGGTTTACCAGACCAGTGTTGGTAAGATGATGAATTCCTAAATCAGTTAAACTAGTTTTAAAAGCAGCATCAGGTTTGTTAAAATGTACATTTAGTATTTTTGTTAGTTTTATAGATAAATTCAGACTGAACTCAGCGGCTCCGTAGCAGCAAGACATCATGGACGTCCGTAGCAGCAAGACATCATGGACGTCCGAGTTACTCCCAGTTCAATATAATCAATATATTAAAAAAAGATCAATAAGAGAAAACTGGATCAATGTGGAATTAAGGTTTTATTGTTTTAATAATTGTTTTATAAATGGATGAATACAGAAAAAGACCTTAAACAGATCTTAAAAACTAGTTTTAAACGCCATCTTTTATTAGTCAGTATGAACAAGAGGAACGTGGGTCAGTAATAATAAGTGTTGGTAAGATGATGAATTCATAAATCAGTTAAACTAGATTTAAAAGCAGCATCAGGTTTGTTAAAATGTACATTTAGTATTTTTGTTGGTTTTATATCATTTGAAATGACATTTGCACCATTTTTTTTTACCAAAAGTAAGACTGAATGCTCCTGAAAATGTCAAATGGTGTAACCACAAAATAATGATAAATATTACATATTTTATCACCTAGAGAGGAAGAAAAGTTAAGAAGAAAAGAAAGAAAAAGTAGGAAGGAAAGAAAGACAAAAAAAGAAAAAAATAAGAGGAAGAAAGAAAGAAAAAGTTGGAAAGAAAGAAAGAAAGGAGGAAAGAAGGGTCCTGATCTCCATGGTTACCAGAGTAAATGTAATATTTAGAACAATTGTATTCCATTAGCTTTATTTAATATAAAGTTATAATGTAAGATCATGCCAAACTAGTTGATATGGTGTTTTATTGACTATTTACTGTTTTGAAGCAAGTTGAATTATTTGGTACAAAGTTTTTATGGTTACACCACTTAGACATTTTTGCCATAATCCTCTAATATATTCTCTCTAAATGGATTAAAAGCAGAAATTTGATGCTGGGTCCACAAAAAAAGAATGTGTGAAGTTATTCATACGTTTATTTTATCATTTTAACCCTTTGAATTTAAAATAAACCTAAAGTATTTTATTTTAATGCTGAATTTCTTCCAAAGAGGATCAAAGACATCTTATCTTCTTAACTGACTGAGTAGTTGAAAGTAAAGAATCTTTTATGATCTCTGACATTAGTTTAACCTCACAGGGAAACCTTCTCCTGACCCTCATCTCTCTCACTAATGGTTTAAAGTTAACTATTGAAGGACTCACTCATTGTTTACATCACTCTGAGCCTTTATTACTACATCACTCTGAGCCTTTATTATTACATCACAAAGCTATTTAAATACCTGAAGGAAGTGAAGAAACCTCCTCCTGTGACCTGCGTTACTCTTTAACTTCCCAAAAACACACATTACAATAACGATGTGAGTGTTTGATACTCACTGATAAGCTTTCTGCCAAACGGCCTCAGCTTCACTCTTCTTCTTCACTCCGATGCTGCTCGATAGAAACATTAAAACAGTTAGTTTGTAACATATAAACAACAACAACAACAGCTGATTGATTAAAAGCTTTTAAACCTTTTTACCTTTTATAGAAGTTTGATCCGGCCGTGATGAGTCCGAATAGAGTCGTGATCTTATACGGGACGAAGTCCTCCAGAGAGCCTGTGAGCGTGTGTGTGTGAGTGAGAGAGAGAGTGTGTGTGTGTGTGTGTGTGTGTGAGTGAGAGAGAGAGAGTGTGTGTGTGTGTGTGTGTGAGAGAGAGAGTGTGTGTGTGTGTGTGTGTGTGTGAGTGAGAGAGAGAGAGAGTGTGTGTGTGTGTGTGTGTGTGTGTGTGTGTGTGTGTGTGTGTGTGTGTGTGTGTGTGTGTGTGTGTGTGTGAGAGAGAACAAAGACTCTTATTATTAGTCAGATAATAATAATAATGTTATTGTTCTGGCAGAGAGCATGAGAGAGATTACATTACAACACCTTCATCCCACAGAGTTTAATCTGCTTTAACACAAGAAGCATGAAGGTTATGCAAGGTGGGAAATACTTTAATATATATATAAATAAATATATAATATATATATATATATATATATATATATAATTACAGGTTATCACATGGTAACTAATGTACTATCACTTCTCTACCTCTGTCTTCATCTCTGTGCATTATTTATATCTGCCTTTATAACGTTGTTAAGAAAAGTCCTTTAAAAATTAAGTTTATTATTATATTATTATGACTGTAACAGACATGATTCAGTTTAAAATCAACTTTAACAGAGTAAAAACAAATGCACGTGCAGTTTAATAAATAAAATCATAGAATCAACAGTGAAAGATGAAACCTGCCAGACTTCATCCGCTTTTCCTCTATTTTAATGCTTTTATGCTTATTGGGAATAAAACACATGTTGTAAAAACATAATTAAACACTTTATTCTAAATAATTAGATATCTTCTTTAATTCGGCTTTAATATAATTAATCCAGAAGTATAATTTTGTTTTTTTATCACATGTTCACAGGCCTCTCCCACTGTGCTGCGATTCAATTAAAATCAATATTAAAGTTAATAATTCAGGATATTAAGTGTTAGTTTAAATCTTTCTATATGCCGAATTACTCATAAGATCACATAAGATCATATAAGATATTTAAACAGGTTTATATGATGAGTAATAAATTCAATTCATCTCAAAAAGCATTAAAATGTGCTATTTCTGGCATTATAAAGGACTTCCTGGTCCTGCAGAGTCTCACCTGCAGCATCCTCGTGAGCTTTCTGCAGCAGCACTTTCCCCAAATTCACCAACAGAGTCAAACCATCAGTTAAAGTCTCCACTGACACATCTTCAGCCATGATCACAGTCTGCTTCCTCTTCCTCTCACACACACACCAGGAACTGACAGATCAGCTGCAGCCATGTGGCCTCAAATACTCCCTGATCATGTGATGAGATCATGTGATGCTACTGTAGAGAAGTAAAAACCCTTCAGAGTGATTCAGTGTTTATGCAGCACCTAGTGGCCAATAATAATATTACAGTTCAGACTTCAAGTTCAATACCAATACCTTGTAGAACCTGATTATGTAATAATTTCCCAATAATGTAATAAAACCATTATAACTCAGTAAGAATGTGATAAAACCTAATAATGTAATAATCTCTGTACTGATGATGTAATAAATGAGTACATTATTAAGTTAACCTTTATTTTTGCAGAACCTAATAATATAATAATTTCCCAATATTGAGTAATGAGGGGCTTTTATTACATTATTACTATTATTATTATTATTATTATTATTATTATTATTATTATTATCATTATTATTATTTTATTATTTGTAATATTATTATTATTTTTAAAATTATTATTATTATCATCATTATTATTTTTATTATGATTTTGATTATTTTTTATTATTATTATTATTATTTCATTATTATTATTTTATTATCATTATTATGATATTACATTATTAGGTTCTATATACCTTGATTAAATAAAACACATTTAATTAATAAAAATACAAATCCTGAATACAAAGTTCATTCATTAATAAGAAAAAAAAAAAATAATATTACACACTAGTTAATAATGTAAATGCAACTGTAAAATCTACATATAATATTTTTTTTCTTTCTTTTAATTTTTGCAATTTACCACTCAATACTAATATTATTGTTGTGCTGTAAATAATGTAAATATTATTATTATTATTATTATTTATATACTCTACTAGTATTGTTGTTGTTTTTCATACTTATTTATTGTTCCTCTTCTATTTTTACTGTAATAACTTAATTTCACCATGGGAGTAAAAAAGGAATATCTGATCTTATTAAGTATTTAAAGTCTGTGTAAAGTAAGAATAAATATGTGTTCTGAGTTTGACCACAGTAAAGTGTGTTGTTAACCACCCTGCCAAATTTCAATGATTAAAAAAATTGGTAAATATATGAAATTAGGCTTCAAAGTTGTGTAAAAGTCTGCCTATTTCTCTGCTTCCAAACGCTGTGGGCGTGCCCTGCGAGTTCGCTGAAGCCCCGCCCCCTACCAAGTGTCACCTGTCAATCAAAGTCACCACCTCTGTGGGCGTTCCCGCCGAGTTCGCTGAAGACCCGCCCCCTACCAAGTGTCACCTGTCAATCAAAGTCACCACCTCTGTGGGCTTTCCCGCCGAGTTCGCTGAAGCCCCGCCCCCTACCAAGTGTCACCTGTCAATCAAAGTTACCACCTCTACCAGAAACATGGACGCAAGGTCTGACAGCTTTCTGCTGCTAACTCAGCGGCTAGCTCGGTGGCTAACAGTAGACTGTAGTAGTAGTAGTGTGCTGAATGTATTTATACCTCTACAGCAGCAGGGCAGGTTTATGCTAAGCCTAGCTCCACAATTCAAATCTAAATGGTTGAAATGCTTTTTACACCTTTTTTACAAATACATTTATGACCTATTTAATTTGTAAAGAAGAAAATGTCTGAATTCACTTTACACAGTCTGTAACTGCATGAGTCTAAATGTTTATATAGTATCATTATACATTATTTTTCATATAATTTAAAGTCCAAATGTTCATTAACCATCAGTATCTTTGTATTTATTATTAAACTTTTCATATTTTCTATAAAACACAGAATTAAATCTTCCTATAATAATAATAATAATAATAATAATAATAATAACAAACCGAGTCGGATCAAACTGTCAAACTGTTTTATTGACTGCTGAACATTTATTATTCATCATTCAAAACAAAACAAACAGAAGAAATAATAAAATCCCTCCTTCAAGTTTTTAAGCTTTAAGATAAAAGTTGTGCAAAGAAGAAAAAGACGAGTCGATATGAAAGAAGAAGAAAGTCAGCGAAGCGTTCAAATAAATTACAGATTACTGATATGTCTTTAAGCTTTTTGTTCTTTTCGTCCCGGAAAATAAAAATAAAATAAAAATAAAATAAAAAGCTGCAATTAAAAAGAAATTTGTTCAATAAACTGACTTTTTATTGTCTTTGTGCTTCAAGCATCAGAGCAGCTGTAAACATTGAATCATAAACATAAAGAATCAGATAAATCCCTCACAGCATCAAACATGTTAAAACAATATTATCTGGAATTCAAGCTCAGTTTTTGTTTCTTAAGCTTCAAAATCTAAAAGAAAATCGTCAAACTTTGCAGAAATTTGGAGAAAAACAGTCAGAAAGTGTTTTTTTCACACTTTATATTATTATTATATATTTAATAATTTACAGTTTTATGATTTTTACACTTTGGTTTAGTTTGTTTTCTTGTTGAATTTGATGGTAAAATGATTTATTTTCAGACCAAATTAATGAAATATCTTTGTAATAATCTGTAAAACCTCGTTATCATTATAATCTGATGGCTTTAAACTAATATATAATTATATCTAATTATGGAGAAATTAAAGGTTTTTATTGGAACTTTAAGCACATTTATATTGTTTTTATGCTTTTTAAAGTTAGTTTTGTTTCTGTATGTTTGTGTTTTTATGTTGATTTTAATCTTTGAGCTTTAATTTGTTGTTTTTTTGGTGAATTTTGTAGAAAAGTGACAAAATTTCTTTGTAATAATCTCCAATATTATGTAAATTGAAGCTTTTTATTTAAACTTTGTATCATTTCAATGTTAAAGACACTTTGTTTTAAGCTTTTTATACTTTATTGTGTTTGTTTTCTGGGTGATTTTTTGTGTAAAAGTGTCTCATAACAGAATAAATAAAACCAAACTAATTAAATCTCTTTCTAATAATCTCTATAATCTGTTTTCTGACTGATTTTCTCCGCAGATCTTTGAGTTTAAGCTCCGTCACATTAAAGAAAAACAGATTTAATCATTAAGACTTTTAGAGGAAAACTGCTCCGTTAAAACTCATTAAGAAGAAAAAAACCAAATGTGAGCCTCAGAGCTAAAGGAATGAGGTTTGATTTATTATTATTAATTATTAATTCATCCAGAGATCCAACAGTCAGAGAAGATTCACAGTTATAGATTAAACATCAATAACCAAGTTTTAAATCTACTTTGTTAATCAATGATGTCGATTATAAACTCAAATATCTTCCTTAACCCTCCTGTTGTCCTCGAGTCAAGGAAGGAAGGGAGGAAGAAGGAAGGAAGGGAGGGAGGAAGGAGGGAAGGAAGGAAAGAAGTGGGAAGGAAAGGAAGGAAGGAAGGACCGAGGAAAGAAGGAAGGAAGGTAGAAGGGAGGGAGGGAGGAAGGAAGGATGGAAGGGAGGAAGAAGGAAGGAAAGGAGGAAGGGAGGAAGGAAGGAAGGAAAGAAGTGGGAAGGAAAGGAAGGACCGAGGAAAGAAGGAAGGAAGGTAGAAGGGAGGGAGGGAGGGAGATAGGAAGGATGGAAGGGAGGAAGAAAGAAGGAAAGGAGGAAGGAAGGGAGGAAGAAGGAAGGAAAAGAGGGAGGGAGGAAGGAAGGAAGGAAAAGAGGGAGGGAGGAAGGAAGGAGGGAAGGAGGGAGGAATGAAGGAAGGGAGGAAGGAAAGGAAGGAAGGAAGGAAGGAAGGAGGGAGGGAGCAAGAAAGGAAGGAATGAAAGGGAGGAAAGAAGGAACAGATGGGGTCAACAGGAAGGTTAATAAATCTAATAACTGTAATAATATTTTTAGGTTTTAAGTCACAAAAAACAGATTTAAGTTCAGTTTCCAGATTTTAAACCGAGTGAAACATCCCTATAAGGTCTCTGTAACATCTCTGACTGTCGGCTGGTTCAAACCTCGTTGGTCACATTAAAGAAAGGAAAGCTTGGCTCAAACATTTCATCCTCAGCCGTCAATAAAAGAAAAACAACAAACTAAAAACTTCTTTCTATGTTCAAGTATCTCAAGAGGAATTAAAAAAAGCCCTGAAAGGTTTTAAATCTTTAAAATCTGCTCTTCCTCTCTCTCTCTGCTGATTGGCTCTTCCTCTTCCTCTCTCTCTCTGCTGATTGGCTCTTCCTCTCTCTCTCTCTCTCTGCTGATTGGCTCTTCCTCTTCCTCTCTCTCTGCTGATTGGCTCTTCCTCTTCCTCTCTGCTGATTGGCTCTTCCTCTTCCTCTCTCTGCTGATTGGCTCTTCCTCTTCCTCTCTCTCTGCTGATTGGCTCTTCCTCTTCCTCTCTGCTGATTGGCTCTTCCTCTTCCTCTCTCTCTGCTGATTGGCTCGACCAGCAGTGGTTCAAATACAGGTTTAAAGTGTCAATTACAATCTGTTCTTTCTCTATTTATTTATATATATTTATATTGATATTTATATATTTATATATTTATATATTTATATTTATATTTATATATTTATATATCAGGCAGCTTCAGCTTCAGCCTTAAACTCAACCAGTAAACATGTGATTTTGTGCTTTTTTAGCTGTTTTTCTTTCTTCAAGCCTTCGAAGCAGAGAGAGAGAGACGGAGGATTCAAATTAAAAAAAAGAAGAAAAATATGAACTTCTGCATCCCAAACAAGCTGCTGGATAATTTACTGTTCTCTGTCAAACCTCTGTTAATACTGAGCTTTATAAAACTGTTAATATAAATCATGTTTAACATTAACGGCAGAATTAAGGAATATTAATCAGAGTAAAGACTAGATTAAAAATGGTCAAAAATCTTCTTATTAATCGTCGTACTTCTATTAAACTCAGATTTTGGGTTAATAACTTAAACTTTTATACACATGTGATGTGTTTAGAGTTTAAGAAGGGAGATAAAGGAACTGATTTGAAACTGATTTTAGTTTTTGGCGACTAAATAAAGGGTCAAAAAATCTTCTGAATTAGTCTCCATCTCCAATTTATGAAACGTTGTTCTTCTATTAACCCTCCTGTTGTCCTCAAGTTAAGGAAGGAAAGGAGGGAGGAAGGAGGGAAGGAAGGGAGGAAAGGAGGGAGGAAGGAAGGAAGGAAGGAAGGAAGGAAGGGAAGGAGGGAGGGAGGGAGGAAGGAAAGGGAGGATGGAAGGAAGGAAGGGAGGAAAGGAGGGATTAAGGGAGGAAGGAAGAAGGAAGGAAGGAAGGAAGGAAGGTAAGAGGAAGGGAGGAAGGTAGGAGGGAGGGAGGGAGGAAAAGGAAGGAACAGTCAAAACAGACAGGGTCAATTTGACCCGAGAGGACGACACGATGGTTAAACTCAATGTTTGTTTTGTCTTAATATTAACCAACAAAACTTTGATGTAAGAACTTAAACTTTGTGTTTGAGGGTTTAAATCGAGGTTAAAGGAGGACGACAGAGAACAAAGCACCAAAATAAGCTTCATGGTAGCCTCTAAACTGGATCTGGGTCTGATTGATCTCTGATAGATTTAATAGATTTGGTAGGTTTGACAGATCAGCTGGTTTGATAGATCAGCTGGTTTGACAGATCAGCTGGTTTGGGTTGCAGAAGCAGCAGAAGCAGCTTCGTCCCTTTGTCTCGGCCCAGTGTCGACGCTCATGGAAAACACAGGAAGTCCTCGTTAGGACTTCTTCGGACAGTGTGAGGACGAGTCTGTGTTCAGGACCTCGATCATGGTTCTGCTGGACGGGAAGGTTTCTGCTACAGACGGGAGGCTCTGGTACCAGCTGGGTAAACTGGAGGAGGAAGAGGAGAAGAGGATGAGGAGGAGGAGAGATGATGAATGAGAAGAACATCATAAGATTCTTTAGAGCACCAGAACAGACTAAGTACCATGATACAAAGTGTTGGAGAATATGTGGAGCTCACTTTACGTCTTCATCATAAAACTTGTCATATCGAAGCAAGGCAGTTACAAATAAAAGACGTGTTAAATTGCCCACTGCTCCATTCACCGCCAGAGACGCTCAGCCCCCCCGGCCCAAAACAGCTGTTGGGAGAAGCCTCATTGGACACCGTTGAAGCTCTGAGTCTGCGGCGGACTGCCAGTGTGTGATGGGAAGTCACGTCGGAAAATAACAGCGTCGGCAATAAAACGTTTAGGAAGAGCTCAGAGCCCAAAACACGATGACTGTAGCTGAGCAGGTACAATGAAGGAAATGCTTCAACATCAGTTTGTCTCATCTGGAGAGATTTAGGGAGCAATACTCTGAAGGGATTTATTAAAGAAATGTTAAATAAATATTGAAATGTAATAAGAAATCAATGTTTTTGGATATTGATAATGTATAAATTGCTATAGTCATCAAATAATGGGGAAATAATCTTTTTTTTTTACTGCATTGCCAAAGTATCGGATCGGGACTCGGTATCGTAGCAGATACTCAAAATCAAACCACTCGGACTGTGATCATCTCTAATGAAACTACAAAAATGATTAAACATAAATAAACAAGTTTCAACCTTAATATTTAATCAGGTTTTGTATCTGATACACTTTTGTCCTGCGATCAGCTGTTGATTTACAGTAGTAAATTAGTATTAGGGCCACTGAAAAAAAAAACAACATTTTTTTAGTGAAGATTTTTTTTTAATTTCTGGAAAAAAGTCAGAAAAATGTCCGAATTCTGACTTTTTTCCAGAAATTAAAAAAAAAAAATCCTCCCTAAAAAAAAATTTCCGCTAAAACCAATTTTTTTTTTAGGTTTTGGGAAAAATTTTTTTAGGGAGGATTTTTTTTTCATTTCTGGAAAAGAAGTCAGAATTCGGAATTTTTCCGGAATTTTTTTTTTTCAGTGGCCCTAATACCCTTCTGTAGTTGATTGACTCAGCCGAGCTCGTTTTTACACTGTAATGATCTTTTTCTACCACCAGGTGGCACAAAAACATGTGCACTAACGAGGAGAAGAGGTCAAAGTTCAGCAGAATGAAGAAGAAGCTCCAGAAAACCTTAATTTAAGGTTAACGCTGAGTTTAAATGTTCTCACCTCTTCAGATTCATCCAGTTCTTCGCTGTTTTGCTGAAGCTTTCTGGACTCGGTGTCGTCATGGCTTCAAAATCCACCAGCTGGACAAATAACAACAACATACACAAACTGTTTAAAAGACACATAATATAAATACTAACACACATCCAGCTGTTAATGCTTCTCTCTCTCTTTGTTTTCATTTCTTTCTGCTGAATCAGTGATTTTGCTTTATAGAAGAAAACAAACATCCTGCTCCGTCTCTGAGGAGCAGAAATTAAACTTTTCTAGAACAGTAACAAAGTTTTAAGGAGAAATGTTTCTACATCAGTCCCTTCAGGGTTTTACAGGTTTTTTGGTCATTTTTACAGCCAAAAAGTTTAATTTGTGAGTTTTTTGGCTGTAAAATTGCAGAAATTGGGGAAAAAATGCAAGAAAAGTAAAATAATGTGATTAACCCTCCTGTTGTCCTAGAGTCAAGGAAGGAAGGAAGGAAAGGAGGGAGGAAAGGAAAGAAGGAAGGGAGGAAGAAGGAAGGAAAGGAGGGAGGAAAGGAAAGAAGGAAGGGAGGAAGAAGGAAGGAAAGGAGGGAGGAAAGGAAAGAAGGAAGGGAGGAAGAAGGAAGGAAAGGAGGGAGGAAAGGAAAGAAGGAAGGGAGGAAGAAGGAAGGAAAGGAGGGAGGAAGGAAGGATGAAGGAAAGAAGGAAACAAACACGAAGCTTTAGAAACAATAAACTCAAACATCCTGCTCCGTCTCTGAGGAGCAGAAATACATTTTTTCTAAAATAGTAACGTAAAGTTTTAAGGAGAAATGTTTCCTACATCATTCTTCAGGATTTTTGGGTCATTTTTGCAGCCAAAAAGTTTAATTTGTGATGTTTTTTTTAGCTGTAAAAGAAAAAGAAGATAAAACGTATTTAGGTTAAAGTGTTGTTACCTTTCCTTTCGGGATCCGACCGATCACTTCCTTCCCGCTCGCCATCAGAGCTCCCATCACCACTGAGTACGCCACCACACTGATACACACACACACACACACACACACACACACACACACACACACACACACACACACACACACACACACACACACACACACACACACACACACACACACACACACACACACACACACACACACACACACACACACAGCAGTTCAGAGAAAGGTTCCTGGCCGGATTCGAACCAGTGACGCTGCGATGACGAGGCATGCGCTCTAACCACTCGACCACCAGGGGGCTCCACATTATGTTATCATATTATCAGTGTAAATCAGCTTCTTCCTCAAATATAAAACATGTTTCTGAGGGTCAACAGATGAATTTAATGATGTTTTAATGTCTGTCAGAGTCTCGATGATTCAAAGTTTAAAGGACGAGTTCACATTATTATAATAACACTGTTTTAGTAAAGCTCTAAAGTTAGTGTGAGCTTCCTTCTCTTAAAGGACCAGTTCAGTTTTTAAAATGTTTTAAACTAAAAGTAAAAAGTAACTTAAAGTGTTTTCCCTCCTTTATTCCTCCTGTTCACACCGACCATCAGAATACCACTTTATTCCTCTCTCTTTCTTTCCTTCCTCATCCTTCATCCTTGTTGTTCTTTTTCGTCCTCTTCTTCATCCCTTTTCTTTCCTTCTTTCTTTCTTTCCTTCTTTCCTCACCTTCCTCCACATTTTTCTTTCTTCCCCATTCTTCCTTCCTTCCTTCCTTCCTTCCCTTGTTAGACTGATAACAGATGAATCTCTCTACTGTTCATATGAACATTTGAACCACTAAGTTTCTCTCTTCATTCTGCAGCTGTGTGAATAATAACATGGTGGTTATTTACCTGGATCCTCTGGAGAGAGGCATGAGGTTACAGAAGTAATAAACCAGAGAGAGGATCAGGTTACACACAGCGTCTGCATCCTGAAACACAACAAACACACAAAGGTTCAGACACATAACCCTAACCTCTAATTAACCTTACATTAACCTTAGATTAAACTGAGAGAGAAAGTAAAGCTGCAGACATCATAACAAAGAAGAAGCAGGTTGATCTTTCTGTTCAGGTTTCAGTTGCAGAATAAAACACACAGAGATGAAATATGAGAGAAAAGATTCAGTGTTTAACTTTCTATGTTTGTTGGTTTTATATCATTTGAAATGACATTTGCACCATTTTTGACCAAAAGTAAGACTGAATGCTCCTGAAAATGTCAAATGGTGTAACCACAAAAGAATTATAAATATTAAACTAGAAAAGTCCAGGGACATGTTGAGTGCCACGGGACTGCTGCCGGAACGAGTACACGATTTATTTCCAGTGTTCAAAAGTCACCCTGATCATATTCTGGTTTCGAGTATTAAGTACATCTTACTAGTCAGTATCAAGTGTAATGTACTTTATTCTCAACTTAACATCCCTGAAATAATAAGTAAATGTTAATCATATTTAAGCATAAATAATATTTATTTAAACTAATTAAAGTCCCTGTAAAGTAAGAATAAATATGTGTTCTGAGTTTGACATGCCACAGAAAAGTGTGTTACCACCCTGCCAAATGTGAATGATTAAAAAAAATCGCCAAATATGTGAAATTAGGCTTCAAAGTTGTGTAAAAATCAGCCTCTGTCTCAATCGCTGTGGGCGTTCCCGCTGAGTTCGCTGAAGCCCCGCCCCCTACCGAGTGTCAACTGTCAATCAAAGTCACCTTTACCCTAAACATGGATGCTATTGCTGAGAGCTAGCTCGGTTAACTGGCAAAACAGACAGACAGGAATCAGCCAATCACAGAAAAGTAGGTCAGTTTCCGCCCAGCAACAGGCTGTCAAGGACAGCAGAGGTTCTACGGTTGCTATGGTGATTTGAGAATCTGCTTGGAAAAAATTCTCAAAACGCCCCAGAATTTGGCTTCTGACAAGGTCCCGAACAATCGCAAACTGTGAGAAAACCGTAACTCTTGTCCAAAAACCGAAAACACCGTGAGAGACACAGAAGCCGGCAGATTCTGACAGTGTTTATTTTATTCAGATACTCCTTAAAATGAGTGAGTAAGCTCAGTGCGAAGACAGAGTGAGATTCTTTTGGAAAAAAAGACGATTACATTACAGTCAATGAGGAGCGAGACAGGTATTGCCGCCGGTCTCGGCCCCCCCGTTTAAATTTTGTGCAGACTCCGCCGGTCAATGTCACATTTTATTAATCCCAACACCTATGTCTACATTTTGACCAAAAATTATTTGTCTCCTACTAAAAATTACGTTTATTTTTTACTGCTTCTCGCACTCAAGCTAACTGACGCTTCCACTCTAACTTTGAAGAAAAAGTGATTTCCACTCCTCATTTGACTGCTCATAGTTTGAAAAGTTTACATGTTATGTAAAAACAGTTTGGTGTTTTGGAGAGAGCACAAGTTTTCCTCCGTTTTAAAGTTTGAATCACATTTCTACGTGCAGGTATGAGACCTACGTGAGGCCTTCGCCCCGAGGCACTCTTTCTACAGCTTTACTGCTGTAGAGGGAGTGCCTTGGAGCTTAGCACCCGTGGCACTAATAATGTAATATGTAGAACAATTGTATTCCATTACCTTTATTTAATATAAAGTTATAATGTAAGATCATGCCAAACTAGTTGATATGGTGTTTTATTGACAATTTACTGTTTTTAAGCAAGTTTAATTATTTGGTACAAAGTTTTTATGGTTACACCACTTAGACATTTTTGCCATAATCCTCTAATATATTCTCTCTAAATGGATTAAAAGCAGAAATTTGATGCTGGGTCCACAAAAAAACAATGTGTGCAAGTTATTCATACGTTTATTTTATCATTTTAAGCTGTCGGATTGTGATTATTTAAAGGATCAGTTCATACATTTTTTACTGTGTGTCGTCTCTTAAGCCAAATTATGAATATCTATTATGTATGAAATGCTGAAGCCATGCTGAATACTATCCCAGTAAACCCAGTAAAGAAGAGTCTCACCCCCAGTTCAGTGG